>NC_139351.1:16051178-16111178 GCF_055883805.1 Amblyomma maculatum | reverse complement strand
GCCTTAAAAATGGCTCCTTCGCCGACCCGAAAGACTTGGGGTCTTATCTAGACTGCATGGGTGTAGCGTGATGTGCAGAGGAATGCAACAGCACACAGAGGAAATGCAGTTGGGAAGTTGAAGCAACATTCTTTCTTAAGAATCCTAAATGTCCCACCTGTTTGTGGGTCCTTTTTTTTTTAAACTGATTTCACCGCTTATATAAACTAAACAGTGAAAGATTCGACGAACCCTGGGGTGTGTATATGACGCATCGTTTCGATATTCGGGCCTGCAAGGCTGAAACTTTGTACAGAATACTGCGCGCGGATGCAAGATGTAATCATCGGTGCTTTGCGTTGTAACAGGATAAGCATTGATATTCTGAAGTCGTCATACGGCATTCAGCATTAACACCGCTTCTTGGGGTAGTTGGTGCGTACTTGAATCGGTGAAAAAATTGCGCCGTACCATGCACACCACCAGAAAGAAGACGATGCAAATGCGAGATGCAAATACGGCATTCAGACTGAAAAGAAATCGCTTTTTAACCCGAATAACGAGCGGCATCTGAAAATGCTAAATTTCGCGTACCTGCACGCAAACTTTTCTTTCGCGCTTTGAATAATTGCTGCCGACGCGACGACACCACTGCGAATGCTTGCTGACGCTTTAGGGTTATTTATACACCTGACGCATTAATCAGTTATAAATTAAAAATTATTTCTGCATAATATCTCCTGGTTATGATGATGAAAATTATTAATAAATCTCTTGCCTTTATTTTTCATCGTCGCATGCTGCTTCACGCTTATCACGAAACGAAAAATACAGTACAACGCAACGGCCTATGTCGACAACTCTGCGGTTTCCTCCGACCAAACGCGTCACTGACTCCTTTTTACAACTTCAGATCGCGGTACGTGACACGCCTAGCAAATGCCTAGCGTCGGCGCCTACGCCGTTGTGACGAATTCTGCGTCACCAACCTCGCCTGTTTCTTTTTTCTTTTTGTTTTTCTTCTTCAGTTCCCGCTTTCTGCACACGTCTTTTGTCGACGCTTTTGGAATAAGACCTCGTGCGACGACGGAGGTTTATTTGTTTATTATACGCTCCTCTAAAGGAGTCCCTGAACGGGACAGTTCGGAAAATGTGAAGTTGGTACACAGGTTGACGCTTTAGATTCCCAGATTCCCACCAAAACAGTGTATCATTCTTTACGTGTACCAGTATAAAGTGTGCAAAACTAAACGAAGAGTACATAAATAATCACTGAACGTATAGATGCTGCTCTTAGGGCGCAAAATTTGAAAATAAGCTAAACCAATACAGCGCCTTTCTCGCGCAGGCTTCGTTTCATTTAAAACAGCACAGCTTATTAACTTCTTATGACCAAAATATTTTATGAGAAGTTAATGGAATGCTATAATTCACAATGACACCACATCAGTTCACCGACTGAATTAACAGCCGCCTGTCGGGCTTTCCAACAAAGCTGCCCGCGGACCACGTTCAGGCAGACGCACAGTCGACCGTTTTACTTAGGTTCGCAAGAAGACTTCGCCCACAAAACGCGCATTTTAACGCTTCATACACCGTTCGGCAAGAAGCATTCGGCGTCGACGTTATTAACGATATACACGCAAGAAAATCACCAGCATGTGTCTGGAATGATAACTGGTACGTAACATGCTTAGGCACTGATTGGTCGGCGGTTCATGTGGCGTCCTGAGCCAAAATGGTTAAACTTAGTTAGCTGGAGCTGCCGACACGGGTAGCTCCTGTGAGATACGAATCGAAATCGCTACCCTTGAATTCAACAAGGTTAAATTGAAGGGTAGCGAATGTACCCTTGAATGTTCGCAGGAATGTTCGTGGCTTTATATATGTGGCGGGTGGCATATTCGGTAGCCTATGACTGTATGCTAGTTAGTAACTACAGACACAAGTTAAGGGATTAGTGATTAACTTAGAAGCAAAGTGCATGTACGCGAAAGAGGATCCTCAAGAGGGGGGCGGGGTACCCATCAACGCTATCGAGTCATACGCGTAAATGATGTGCTTAAAGTTCTGCCATGGTTCCTTTTTTTTTTTTTTTTTTCCAGCCGCATTGAAAACTATACCGACTTCTTTAGCTTTATCAGGAGAGTAATTCTGTTAGGCAAGCAATGACAAAGCCCTGCAATGGCAACACGCGAAAACAGCGAAGACATGCAGTTCGGCAAATGTAGCCTGGTCGGCTGTCCACTTTTCGGACATGTCAAATCCAGCCTTCTTGGACGCGACATTTAATTGTGAGGAAGCTGTGGAATATTTGGAGATAATGTTATGAACACATAGATGGTATCGCAATGCCTAACGGTCTTGAGGGTAAATAAATAAATTGTTCTAGTCTTACGATGTAGTAATAATGTAGTAGAAGACTTTATTGAAGCGCCACACTTAGGCGCACTGTTTTGCTTTTGAGATTTGTATATCGAAGAAATTCTCAACAAGCGTTTCTTTTTTCTTTTGACGGGAAGTATATGAACGCGACCACTTTGCGTATCGCAGAAATGAACCATAACGAACACTCGACGTACCTGAATATCAACCATCGGGATCGACGATTGTAGCTTTCACCTATTGTCAAAAACGCGCCGCATCAGTTTTATATGACAGTTTTAACTACTACTAGCGCGAGTGCAGGACGAGGATTAAAAGCAAGAGTTTTCGACGCGTCTGGATTACACCATTCCTGTCAATGTGTTTATGGTAGCATTTTAGAATATGGAATCACTCTCTCTCAAAAAAAAAGTGTAAAAAAAGGCGCAGCTCATTGTTTCATTATGGCATTTGTTCCGACCGCAGGACCAATTTTAAGCGCAAAGTTTTCTTTCGCAAACAGAAGGATCAGTGTTTCGCAGCATTCCACAGTACGCTCACAATTAAATGTGATTTCCAAGAAAGCTGGTCTTCGCCCATGCTAGCAAATGGATTCGAGGTTTAGAGTAAACAGCAGGAAACTATATATACAAGCTTCGCGTAATGATATTCCTGGATATATTGCTTGCTTTCGTGTAATCAAAAGATAATAAAAAAAATGGATGCTTATGCAAATCCACGTTGAAAAATAAACTTGTCTAGAATCTCTGGGTACGTGTATGACCCTTTTCTTCGTTGTCAACGTCGGAGCACTCTGCGCTCTCCGGACCCATCCGGACCCACCGAAGGGCACAAATCAATTAACAGTACGCACCACATGCCACATATGAAGGAATTAAGCTTCGCTGGTACTACCACACAGACCGAGCCGAATGTAAAACATAGCTAACTGAATGTCGACAAGTTGCGCATATCCGAGTGGGTATTTACGACAGTTATCGCACACCGGAGATACGGAAACCATGTGCATCACGGCATTAGCGCAATTGAGACCAAACCTCTGGCCCTCATCACCGTCATCAAAGTTCGTACAGTACAGCATCGGCATGCCAGCAACACCTGTCACGCAAGTGACCCTGAAATAAATGTCACTGGTGACGTCACGCCAAGTCACGCTTCCGAACCACGAAGATGGTGGCAGTAGAATAAACGCGCATACCACTTTACTCTGTAAAGTTTCGCATTCATGATACTATATATATAGCGACGGCCAGGAGCTCACTCCCTCGTACCCGTACCTGTCTGCTGAGATTATTGGCTTGTACACGTGTTTCTCAATTAGTTCCCAAGTTTAGCTCTGATTTTACTGAAGACACCGGCTGCCTGTGTGGACTTATGGGCTTAATTCTCCTGCTGCGTAATTAATATTCGACCTACCTATCAGTCGGTGGCAGAAGGCTCGCGTTCTGGCCTCGAAGCTTCAGCAGCGGTTTCAGTTCACAACTGTCAGTGTTACGAGCGAAAATCACGCCTCGAACCCTTTCCCACATAGCGAGAACACATGCAGTCATTTTGCACAAAGTGATACTTTTGTTATGCCTTTGGATACTCTACAAATGAAGGAGGCGGAAGGCGCGAATGTGGGAATGACTAAGAATACCGAGAACGAGCATATAGCATAAAAAAGTATTCCTCAAACAAGCAGCCGCATACGCAGGCATTCAAATTACCATAGGCGAGCTATCGGTTTCACTTGAGAAGCGTGGCTCGTTCTCTTCTTCCTCCGTCGTTGAGCACACCGCTTAAGAAGGCGAAGTTGTCGGGAACAGACAAAACGCGGAGGCGGTTTAAGAAGCGAAGAGCGCGCGCTTTCGACCACAACAGAAGGGCGCCCTTCACACACGAAACCCGAGCCGTTAACAAACTGAGCGGCGAGCGCGGTACGAAGGCGTGGGGGAGGAAGGGAGTGGGAAAGGGGAGGAGACGCAATCGGTCCTCGTGCTCTCCTACCTGTATGATGCCCGGCAGCGCGATGACCACACCGGCCGCGTAGCTGGCCCTTCTCTGTCTGCACGTCTTGCACAGGGCCTTGGCCAGGTCCACCACGTTTCGGTACGGCAAGCTGGCGCGTCGGCCGCCGCTGGCGCCGCGGGGCTCGACGGCCGAGCTCTTGGCCGCACGCCGCCCACTGCTCATGGTACCGTGGGCGGGCGAAGAGGAGGGGGCGCCCTCCGATCAACAGGTAGGCGCCCCGAAGCGGCCTACGCCCGCCATCTTCGCACGCCGCCTCCCCCGGCGACGGAACCACCACGCGCCGACGACGACGGCAACGACCACGGCACGGGACACTCTCACGTACACACACGCGCACGCACGCGGCGCTTGTTCGAAGACCGCTCTCCACTCTCAGCGGGAGACGACGCCGCCGAAGAGGACAGTCGCACGGACTGCGCCGGTTGCCAGCCGCGCACACACCTGCGCGCGCGACCCTGTGAGCGCGCTCACCTGCGGCGAGCTGGTGCTGGCACCGTCGGCGCTTCGATCCGCGAGCTCGCAGAGCGGCGGCCGGCGCTAACGCCGCCGGCGTTGGTGCAGCCGGGGTATTTCGGTGGCAGCCATCGATCCGGAGAGAAAGCCCGGAGGAGCCAAGACGACGGCGACGCCACAGGTGGCGAACGCCGTCGCGAAGAAGCGGACACGCCCCCCACCTCGCCTTCCCTCCGCCCCCATCCCCTAGCCGCGTACCTGAACAGACGTCTCCCACCCTCCTCTTCATCTCCCGTAGGGGTGTGTGTGAAGACGTCAAAGGCACCGCTACGATATGTTAGCCAAGCTGCGGCGGTCCTGGCGACGCTGAAACTCAAGTGGGCTATAAGCTACCAAACTCCGTTAGGCTCGACGGTGACGTCTGGTTAGAAGAACCGTTCCTAACCAGGGGTTGTATCTGAAGACACGCCCCGAAGGCTTTCGGAGGCGGACTTCACCAAAGTGTTGGATGTGCGCAAGTCATCAGTGGCAGTTACGCGGGAACATACGAATCGCGATGGCCAAAGAACAGTAGTCAAGACGCCAGTTGTATTGAGGAAATCATGTTTCCAAGTCGAGCCTTGCTTTCGGTGTGCAGGCAGGTAACTGGTATTGTCCATCCATGCGGCCGAGAAGTTCAGGGCGATCAGTTTCGCCTCCGAGTCGACCGACAGGACCATCTTCGTGACTTTGTTCTTCTGACACCGTACAGTCGAACACAGGACACAGTAGAGCGTAACCCTGCCCCTGTACCGGAAGATGCGAGGGGTTGTTTTACAACTGCTGTGATCACCGTTAATTCAGGGCTGTAGGGCCACGAATTGATTACTTGCACGGTTTACTCAAATATGGCCTGTTCAGCATACTCGCCGTTTCGGACCTCGGAGTTGCCGTGGGCTACGACCTCCTTTTAAGTGAATCTAACACCCCGAACTAACCATGTCATCACAGGTCATCGTGAACAGGCGCTGCAGGTACCTCAGTATCGGAAGAATAGTGCCCATGTATGTACGCCATGCTTCTCCGCCATGTCATTGCGTACGCTACTGCGTACACCAGACAAGCAATGCTCATCTAACGGTTATGGCAGGAATGTGCTAGATCACCCGCAGTTTGAAAGAAAGGAGTTAGCGTATGAGACCTCGAGAGCAGACGCTCCATCGTCCGTTGCCTTGATCCTCAAAGACGGCAAATCTATTGCATGCGCGCATTCATTGAAGTTTTTCGTTGAATTCGCACTTCAAGCACTTCACACAGCACTTGGTGCTAATCTTTAGTGTCACTTGTGCACGGCCACACAGACAAATGGCATGATACAAGCGCACTTTTATGAAGTCACATTTCTCTCTCACGTTTTTTTTTTTTTTTTTTTTTTTTTTTTCTTGTCGAAGGGTCGCGTAACAATGCGTTGCAAAAGCTACTTATGTGTGGGTCGGTGATTCAGTTATGTAAATGATTTCCGTGCAGCTGAAAACAAAATTCAGGCTTTTACCGTAGTGGCACTGCGCATTAAGGCGAGAAACCAGGAGATGCAAAAAGCTGATCACGACAGGTGTGTAGCAAGACCAGGCTTCTTCTGCATTACTTTTCATTACGAGGCAAATGTAAAATATTGCAAGGTACTGTTATAAACGTATTTACGGGAACGTTCTTCCTTCAGATGCGCAACAAATTTAAATATTGAAATTTGCCCCGCTCTCTCATCGACTAGCTAAGCTGCCATATAGAACAATGACGGGGCGATTTTTTGGCACAAATTACGGGGGCACTGAAGTCTGTTTCAGTGCAGAAATGCGAAAGCACTGTCGTTTGTTGCTGCTGGTGATCTCGAATAATGTGACACCTCTCTGTTATATTACTCTAGTGTGACGTGATCCTTTTTGCGAGTCGTCCTGAATTCCGTGACACTACTTGCCACGTGACCCTGATGTGACGTTACGACTTGTTCGCAAGTTATCCTGAATCACGTGAAACGTTTTTACGTGACCCTGTCGTGACGTCATCATTTTTTTGGAAGTCGTTCTTAACGACGTGACGCTTTTTATCATGACTTAGTTGTGACGTCGCACGATTAGTATGAAGTTACATCAACCCACATGACACTACATAATCCATTTCCCACCTTAATGCTTGTGCCTCAAGACACATGATGAGATCACATGACTATTATGATTACACTTGTTATTTATCAAATGACGATTTGGCATTACACTAGCAGTATGTTGGTATATGACTGATAAGGCGACATACACCTTCGCATATCATGCGGCCCTTTAGAACAACGACTTCCGGCGTCACATTCTGCGGTCAGTACTTTCGCCTTAATACATAGCAGACAACTGCAAGCCTGCCTATGGAGGATCTGAGGTATACGGATATTTATGGAGCAATCTTGTCATATGTGAAAAAACTGAGTTCGTAAAGAATTTGATTCCCTGCTTGCCCCCAGAATATCGGCTATGAGAGGTGGTTGAATCTACACTGTCATTCATATTAGCGTCGCGGTTAAGCAGGAGCGAATGCCTTTTGATGGGAGGGTTCGAAGTCGCCGGATGCAGCAAATGGTCACTGTGTGGGGGTGAAAGGTCGTTCTATTTTGTTCTAGGAGACGCCCGCTCATGTGCAGTAAGGTAAACAGCACACAGTCTACAGACGCAGTTGTTGACGCCCGCTTTTTCCGACGGCATCGCTGCATGTAGACAACAGAGGCCGGCTAAATGTTTCCCTCAACTTCGTTAAGATTGATTAGCACTCGTGTTGCCTCTCTGCTATGAATGGAGCTTACCGTCGGTGAGCAGACTACAAAAATATTTCGTGCTTAAACACCGACCGCACCGCCTGAGTGATTGATTGAATGTCCTTTATTGAATGGGAAGGCTATGGCCACGGATGGGGATAAAGGGGAGTAGACAGAATCTTCATTGTTTAGGTCGTCACTCGAATCACATTGCTCTAACCAGGCCACATAGTGAGCCATACTTGGCAAATATCATCTGTGTGTTACCATCAGTTTCTGGAAGGGAACGGTAGTTCAGGCGGTAGGGTTTGATCTCGGAGCGTCCAGTAGAAAAAGCAGGGCAATCCCACAGTAGATGAGATATGCCGCCGCGAGGTAGAGTCGTACAGTGGGGGCACGTAATCATTTTCTCTGTATACTGACGCCAGCGGGCCATAATACGTGGCGTCTAAGCCGCATGGGCGATGAGCCTATTCAAGAAGACTTCTTGACTTCGGGTGAGGTGGGTTTTTCTCGTAAAAGGTTGGTCTGGTGTGGCCACCTGCATGCGATGCTGACTGAGGCTACGAAGACTGGTCCGAGTATAGTGTATAAGGGCAAGAGAAGGGGTGAGTTGCCCACCCAAGGTCGAGTAAGAATGCAGCAAGGGGGGTGGGGAAGTAAATGTGGACATCCTACCTGCAAATGCAGCCGCGGCGAGGCGTGTGCCTCCGCATTGCCCCCTGATTCGTCCGAGTGACATGGGATCCAGCTTGAATAGCGACAGTTCTGGTCGCGAGTTGGTGGCGTTTAAGGAGGCGCTGTATGGCCGTAGCAGTTGCATCTTGTGAACCCGGAGTAGCGATTTCCTTGTAAGCTTCATAGGAATCAGTAAGAATACGTATTGAACCAGTTCTGGTGCAAGGTACTACTGACAAGGCTCCCCAAATCGCGAGGAGTTCGGCATGAAGAGGGGTACCTTGAGGCAGGTGGCAGGCATAAGCGCCTGAAAGGGAAGGGTTGTCGTCGCATACCCAGCCCATAAATGCAAATTCGCTTGTAATCGATGCGTCGGTGTATATGTCAGTCGTATCAGGGATTCGTTCTTGTCGGTGATGGGCAGCGAGGAGCTCCCGGGGAATTTGACAAAATCGCGGTTTATAGGTCGGCGATGGAGGCGTGTGACTACTGGCATCCCTCAAGGGGGAAGAGATGCATATAGGGCTGGTGTTTTTTCGCTGGCGTGGCGGAGTGGTTAGCGTGCTCGTCTCGTACCTAGCCTGAGTGGTTAGCCGCCTTGCCGCATGCGGCGTTTCAACGGGAATACATAAGACATTCATGTGCCAGGACATGTCAATGCGTGCTCTAGTCACCCCAATTACAATTCCAAGCATCCCAGGTGGATGGAATTAATCCAGATACCTCCATTACAGCATGTCTTTCTATCTTCCTTCTTTCAAACTACCTTCAATTGTTTTTCCACAGCGCGGTTGAGGCGGACAGAGCAGTGGGGCAGTTACGGCGCCTTCCCTTTTTTCAAAGCAATAGGGCCCATATTCCGTAGGAATCCATCTCAAATGGCCATCAATTTTCCGCTTTTATCCATGACGTCAGCAAAAATGGAGCACCATACCAAAGCTAAGAGGCCAATTACAGAACTCCCAATGTAGCGAGTGGTCACGTCGCCAATAGCGTTTGCCAAGCGTTGGCTGAAATATGCAGCCAATGACGTGGCCCGGTCGCCAACGAGTCAATGGTCCGATCGCTTCCACAGACGCTACAAAGCCGTAGCTACGTCATTAAACTCTAGTGGCCAATGGAAGGAGATGAAATGGATCCGAAATGAAAAATGGAAACTGAACCCTTACCACGCAAGGCCTCGATTTATTTTATTTATTCATTTTTTGCTACCGAAAGAAGACATACGCACAAAAAGACCGAGACGTATGGAGTTGTGCTCCTGTACCTCTTTTAAAGGCGGCATAAAGAGCGACAACAACAACACCAACGACGAAGACGACAACAACGTATTCCGAGAAGGAAACACGATCTTACCAAACAACGTTCGTTCCACCGCGGATCGGCGAATCATGCACCGAAGAAGGCCGCGCGAACGCTCGTGTTTCTTGCGCAGCCACGCGGTCGGGCCTTTAATTAGGCTTCTAAAAATTGCTGCGCCAGATTACCAAGCAGCACGTGCAGCGTCGCGTCGCTCTTATCTCGGGGCATTCGCCTCCATTTCGCGCTTTCCACATCTCGGTTCCATCAACTGGAAATTAGTTTCTCGCAATGGGTCGCGCAACAGAAGGTGCACCTCGTGCGCATGCGGGAAATAAGACAAGCGCCGGAACGTCGTCAGGTGATCAACAACGGCTGCTACAGCAAAAGCCGCCCTTGCTGCCGCCGGTAAGTGATAGCTGTATGAGTGAAAGCGGCTTATTGCGCTCGTATAACTGGCATTTAATTTCTCGCTTTTCCAGTCAAATAAAACAAAACGGGTGCGACAGTGCGCCGAAACTATCTAAGGATTTCGGAGGGTGGGGTGAAAAGTGTCCACGACGGAAACAAGAGCCCCTAACCCTCATCCTTGATGTATTCAATGCTTCGGTGGTACTACATCAAGGCTCTGCTATATATATCGCCTGTCGAAGCCGGCCCCACACCAGCCCCTCTATGGTCCACGCACTATGCAAGCTAAGACCAAAATAGGAGGGTCAGTCTGCTGAAAGCAATTATATACTTTGCCGCAGCCATTAGTCCATTACAAGGGGCGACAATTATTGCGGTAACCGTGGGATTAAACGATGATCCCTGGGAGTAAACCAAGCAGTCACGTGACCATTTGAGGAGCTCATAATGCATATCACTCTTATCTCTGGAGGAGAAAGTATTCGTTACGACGTGGAGGGACATGCAGCTTACCCCCCGAGAAAGATCTTCAGGCATCCACGGCTGCAAGAAAAAGGAGGGTGAACCCGCATAAGCATCTGAACTGCAGCGGCTGAAACAGAGCGGACATGCGCACATAATACGTAAACGATGCCATCAGCCGAAGAGAAGGAGCAACGTAGAATGTATGCCTGTCACGGTGATTCCTTGGGGAGACTCCTTGGGGTGACTCCAGACGAAATTCTTATCGTGTCTTCTCCTTAGTCCGACGTGCATCATGGGTTCCGTTAGGCGCTAAGTGCTGGAAGCCGGCGTCTAAATTAGCAAACTGGCCGCTTATCATATTCCAGACGCTGATTAATCCTTAAAAATAATCACAGAAGCGGAGCGCCTATTTACTCCAGCTTAGAAAGGGGGCAGAACAACATGCGCAATCCCTCTATGCACGAAGACAGCAGCTGAATATACAATTCGGCATTATTGTGTAAAACGTGCCTTGCAACTGTCTCCATCAATCTGGAAGGTGTTGCCTCAACATGTGACTTTTTTCCCCCCATGATGCCACATGTATAGCTTTCTTCTGAGTTCCACGTGGTGACTATTAGCGGTCTCCTTTTGGAAGGAGATAAGAAAGGACAGAAAAGAAGCGGGTATCCATCCTTCCGCACCCTATACTGACCCAGAAACTTTCATTTGGACAACCATATACCGACCCTTTTTCCATGCCCGAAATACAATGAAACAACACTATTCCTTCATCACGTCCTCTACATAAGCAGCCTCGCCCCGAACTGCTCATGGAAACTACCCAAACTCTACGGCGGCCTTTGTTGGAACAAGACACACCTCCCGGCTATAAGTATTTAGCCCCTAACTAAAAACGGAAAATACTACATGACACGCATTCCGCCGGCAGTTCGATCGGCCCGCGAAGATAAGGCACGGGCCCACTGTATGGCTGACTGCACGTGACCCACGATCGTGACTCTCCATCCATGCGGCCGTTTACGTCGGTGTTGGGTTTCTCCTGCGCATCGACTATGCATCAGGCAATACAGCGAGCGTCAACTCGATGACAAATGGGTGACGCACGGCTCTATATCCCTTTCGTAAGATGTAGTGGTCTCAGGAACGCGGCGCGCACGCTTGCTTATAATACGCCACCCACGGCTGCTGCGGAGGCGAGGGTTATATATCAACCCGAACGGGCCACGAAGGTATTTCGTCGAGCAGACAAGCCATGCACCGTGACACTCCGTGTCTACGAAGCCTACCCCGCACGTCACCACGGGATTGTCCGATGTTTCAAATTTTGCTCAGTTTCGTTCTTTTGCCGCTGCTGGTACTCGTATCGGCAATTCGCGGCTTCGCTTTCCAGTGTGCGTTATCACGTCGTAAGTCGTAGTGATCTCACTATATGAATGTTGGTTCGCGAGTTTTCTTTTCGTGTTTTTATTTACAAAGTCAACGCTAAAATGCAATGCTGTGTAGAAACCCGAAGCTAAATCCGGGGACGCTCATGGTCATTCTGCTAACTTTGTTTATTTGGGGACGATCGCAACCATTCACCCAGTACTTCACCACGCTGAAAATTGTCCTAATTGTGGCGCGCTCCTTAACTAGAACTCAGTGGTTAAAGTATAACTAGAACGCATTCGATGCAAAGATGAACTGTTGCAACGTTAAAGGCGAACCGTAAAATGTTTCTGTCAGTTAAACCGCGCTCTTATTAGCGCTGACATTTGGCTCACAGATAACATAAAGTCGTCTATTCTTTTTTAATACGCTCAGATAATGTACTTGATTCATTCAAGATAAATAATTCGAAATTCGCGGCATCGGTGACTCAAAAGAAGAGAAAAATGATTCTTTTGGGCGGAAGAAGCTGGAGACGACGCGGATTTCGAATTAGTTCTGATTAAATCAGGCAAGTATATATCATCCAAGCCGATATTAAAAACAATATACGGCTGTATTTTATCATTATGCCAAATTTAAGCGCGAATAAGCGAGCTGTTTAGCCGACAGAAGCATTTTACGGTTCACGTTTAACGTTGCAACAGTGGTTAGAGCACCACGCGTCACACTGTCCCCTATGTTATTTGCGTTTAGCGAACAATCCCTGCTAATAAACGGCTCCTATCTTAAGCTACCCTACTCAACTCTACCCTGGCACAATATCTCCATTAAGCACCGGATGCGCGAGGGCAACAGAGTTACGATTCCCTATGCACTTGTCACCGGCTTTAGTAGTTCCCAAACTCTCCAGATTATCGCCGGGCTCGGCCGTATTAGGTCCACTGCTGGACAGGAGCCTCTCGAACTGAGCTCCAATTAATCATTATCCTGCGCGCCAGATGCGGATGTCTTAACCCTGCAAACTTCCTAATCTCATTTCCGGCTCTCACCCTCTGTCGCCCTCGGCACTGCTTTAGTTCCCTGGGAATGCACTCTGCCACCGTAACGCATCATATCGCGTCTCTGTTCAACGCACCTAGCCCAAGTTCGACCCAAGCCGATTGACTCTTCTTGACCTCCGATATGATTTCGTTCGCTGATCGACGATTCTGTCAAGCTGCCTCTTTGCCACTGTTCCTAAGGTTACCGCTTCCTAAAACTCAACATATGCCGGCAGCGGGAGCCGCATTTTGAAGGCGGATATATGACCGTGGCACAGAACTCCTGTGCTATGCGCTACCAGAGCACGCTAAAGCATAGGTGATTTATATTTTCGGAAATTCGACGAATTTTTCCGGTGCTCATGTCAAAAGTCAATTTTTGTTTTTAATGCGAAAACATTTCTTGGCTGATAGGTCATAAGCCTGTCAATAGAACATCTCATCGAACGTGTCCGCACGAACTCTCCATCATGAACTGCATGAGCAGTTAATAAACAATAATAGGATTAATCAAGTCAGTTAAACATTTAAACGAATGGCTAACTAATTATTTTAACGAATTAAGCTGTGCACAGAGCGTGTCCGCACGAATAACCAGGTAATCTGACCAAGCTTGGTAACCAAGTTCGCGATACTCCAATTATAATTGGAGTATCGCGAACTCGAGGGCGACCTCTTAATTTGAATGAGCCGCCCCAAAAATTTGGCCCCCTGTACGTGAACATAAAAGTTAAGCCTCGTTTCAACTTTTATGTATCGGCAATGCTGCTAGGCGAAGCGAGACCCTGGTTTTGCTTTGGTTAGGCTTCGGTTTAGACATGGGCAGACTTGGTTTGCAGTGATTAAATTGCCGAGACTATGGAGTCGAGGACGCGTCAACTACAATACGGAACACGTGATGCTGCATCCGCCGTCAAATGTCAGTTAAGCTATATAGCCACACTGCGACCTCTGGGGGTCCTGCGCTTCAAGGCACTCTAGGAGTTATAGTATTCTGGCAGGCGCCCATGTCGACATATAGTGCGTTCGTACGCGCGAGAAGCGGTCCCGTCTGCGTTGCTACACGTTTCTTTGCATGAATGGCAGATTTGTAGGGCTGTTTTGCTCACCTGAAGAGCGTTATGTGTTCCTACAGCTGCGCGAAGCACGAGGCCCCGGATTTTCATTTTTGCGAAAAGTAAATGTCCTCAAATAAGAAGGCAGCTAACAAAACACTGTTCAGTATTTTAGTTCTCTTGTCCCTTTTTATCAGGGTAGATTAGCAAATGGAAAATGTTATCAAGACCTGAAATGCCTTTGACACGCCGTTCATGTCTGAGGCAGGCGCTGAAATTACCAACAATTAAGGAAGCGGTCGTATAACGTTCGTGCTGCTTCACCGAGCCGTATTCCCAACGATTTCTGGCTGTGCGAATTTTCTTTTCCTAAAGCTGCGGTCACTTGATATCAGTAAAGAGCGTGCATTTGCGATAAACAACCTCTCATGCCCAGTAACAAATTGCAATTTTTAAATAGAAAAAAAACTAGATGCGCAGGACAACGGATGTCAGCACAATAACTTAGTTAAAACAAACGCCTTCAAGACGCTAAAACGTAAACGTCAACAAGCGTCATGCAACGGACGTTAAAAGTTTCCATCGATCTTAACAATAAACACGGAGAGCAGAGAGAACACAAAACAAGCGGTCAGAACTCGGCCATAAAGCTTGCTTCGCCAGGCAGCTTCGCACAAAGCATAACAGCCAAGCAGGCGACGCGCGCAGCAGTGCGACCGGCTGACATTTTGTTCCAAGCTTCCCCGATTTCCGCTCTGCGTCGCCACGGCGAATCTGAACTACTCGCAAGATGGCGACCGTGGAACGGCCCCCTTAAACCCTGCAAGCAAACTTATGAGGGACTTTAGCGACTAAAGCAGTGAAAGGCGAAAGCCTGAGCGCCGCATTCTGCTACGTAACTGTTGCGCATGCAGCGATGAATACTGCTACGAGTAAAGTGGGCGACTACTGTTTCACATTCTGATAGGTTGGTTTGTGGGGTTTAACGTCATAAAGCAACTCAGGATATGAGAGACGCCGTAGGGAAGGACTCAGGAATTTCGACCACCTGGGGTTCTTTAACGTGCACTGACATCGCATAGCACACGGGCGATGTCAGTGCTAGGGAACCATCTATGCCCGGAACCAGCTGCTGGTTCCGGGCATAGATGGTGAACTATGCCCGGGCAGGACGAGGCCAGAGGAAACTCTGGTGGAGGTCCGAAGCGATTCTGACGTGCAAATCGATCGTCCGATCCGGGTATAGGGGCGAAAGACCAATCGAACCATCTAGTAGCAGGTTCCCTCCGAAGTTTCCCTCAGGATAGCTGGCGCTCGATGGGAGAGCAGTCACACCTGGTAAAGCGAATGATTAGAGGCATTGGGGTCGAAACGTCCTCAACCTATTCTCAAACTTTCAATGGGTGTACGGGAGGCCTTCTGGGTTGAGGCCTCCCGCTGCGATGAGAGTGCCAAGTGAGCCACTTTTGGTAAGCTGAACTGGCGCTGTGGGATGAACCAACCATTGCTTGTCGCCTCCATCGAAAAGCTGCCGCCGAGGCCGGGATTCGATCCCGCGTCCTTGGGAACAGTAGTCGAGCGCCGTAACTACTGTGCCACTCCGACGGGGTTTTCACATTATGCTAGTGCATTGAGCTGTCAAGTAGTGACGAGTTTCGAGAATGTTCCAAGCATTGTCTACACAACGTCTAGAAGTGTCTAAGTTTAGACCATAAATTAGTCAATAATTAGTAAATGAACATTAAACATTAATAATTTATCATTATTCATTATTAGTAATTAACCACTATGTCATTAATTAGGCATTAAAATTAATCTGTAATTAATACGTAATTATACGGCACGCATTCACGCATACTGTGGTGGTGCCCTATGATTGGTCGATACCTCCATGACGTCATCCCCACCTCAGCCAATCAGAGCAGCCGCAAGCGCGACACTTTTGATGACGACAACGATGAACCATTAAAGGCTTTCGCCTTAAAACCGGTCTATTCGTACCTGATTTGGCAGCGGAGCTACACTATTGGTATTCGATTTGGTTTGAAAACAATAGGAGGGGGCTGATGCTTCGCTTTAAGAGTGGACGTTATAGCGCTTTTCGATCCGCATTTTCATTTCGCGAATATTTTTTTTTTTTTATCGAGAAAGTGGTACAGAGTTTGAGAAAGTGTTAAACATTAAACAGTTGGGAATTTGAAGAAATGTAGGCGCAGTATCCGTCTCACTGCGCGGTGGACAGCTAAACTGACAACGGCACACAATTCGAAGTGCTATGTCCTTGGTAAGAATCCCTTTCGTAACCAAGCCTTCAACTTGACCACCAGATGGCTGCTAAAGGGGAAGCGAAAAGGTATGGCGTCACCCCGAACACTGCACAAAGAGCGGTTTGCGTCACAATTCTGACAAGAAATTGCCTAAATATTCTTCCCGGCACGTTTTTCTCAGTTCTGGGGTGGTGAGGCCGTATCGACTGAACGACCCGTACACGTATTTCGCAAAAAGTACTATTCGCACACCCATATACACTGTCGCCTTTACCTCATCCGGTTCCGCAAAACACTCCTGGAGTGACGTGCAGGCGCCGCTGGAAGACCTGATCACCACAGTCAACCAAGTGCGAGACCTGCTAAACGCAATTGTTTGCGCGATTTCCTCCTCTGTTTCGTCCGCGACAATCCTCGATAAAGTGACATTCACCCCCATTAAGTTTACAGTGATTTGCGTGGCGGAAGCCGGCAATACCATGCGAAGTGTTGTAATCATTACAATCACAAACGAAGTAACGCAAAAACCTCAACATGTTTCGTGGAGATGCGGATGGTAATAAATACAGAGAACACGGGAATCACTCAAATAAGAGAGAAGCGGGGATCCTGAACGAAACACAAAATACAGAGGAAGCGAATTCTTGGCTGACCATCCATTGCGAACGATTGGGCAGCGTCAGCATTTAGAAAACATGCATGCATTCTCATCTCAAATCAAGTGAAAAATAGGGCATGCTTACGAAATAATCTATCTTTTATTATTTTCTAAAAAGAAAGGCCTAATTCTTACGCGGTTTTAATTAGTTTAGCGACTGTGACAAAATTAATGCGACAGTTTAGGAGTGGCATAAAGGCACTGTCCAATGTCGACGTCGGTGTGAGGATATAACCTGCCAAGAATGGAAGGTGAATTATAAGATTTCCCTCCCTCCGCCTTCCAACGGCGACCGGTGGATGTGACGGTGATGGATGTGACAACTAATCTCTCGTGTTTTGTTTTATTAAAATGCGACTTTACGACTGCAGAATGCTATTTGCTCATAATAAAGGCCAAGAAGGGCGAACACTGTCTTGAAATAGCTGCCAAGCCAAGGCCGGAACTAAAAAGATAGTTTCTGAACAGTTCGAAAAATTGTTTTCCGAATGTTGCTCAGCAGAATAAAAAAGAAAAAAAAAAGAAAAATCGCAACACCGAAGCGGCAACGAATATGGAGCATGACCTCATTAAAACTATCCGCTGATGGCCTTCACGCTGCTTATTCCGAAATTCCTGAATCTGCTTTTGGCACGAATCTTCGGAGGCTGCCTGGCGTCGGCGATACAGGGTAGACCCGTGCGGTCCGACGTTTGACTATACTTCCATAGGTGTAGCTGACAAGCGATAAACGCAGCTGTTTATGGAGCCTATTCACGCGATAAGCGATGGATGCAACTGTTTATAGAGCCTGTTCACGTGATAAGAGCAACTGCTTACAGACCTTATCCAGTTGACATCACGCGGCTCTACTGGCAACCACGGCACGCAACAGACAACGGAACAGAAAAAAAAGAGCATCTACAGCTAGCTGATGCCTTTGGCGGCGAAACCCCAGCTCTAGGTGTGTGGCTGTACATGGGGATAGGCATAGCGTCGCGGTTCATGGGGGTCCGACAAGCGAGCATCGCACAGGTGTGTGGAGAGTCCAATCTCCCAAAGCCTAGCACACCGACGCCGCAAGGTCAAACTGCGGCATAACGAGACCTCGAACAATGCTATAAGTAGTCTAGAAAGAAAATTCTCCCATCCGTCTCGACGAGCCGAATATGAATCAGCAGGGTCGCATTCTCGTTTCTCGCTACCTCGGATCACCCGACGAATTCTCGCATTCGTCGCAAACGCCAATGTCGCCCGCGCTATAATTTGTCATCGCGCTGATCTTGCACGCACAAAAGGTGAGAAGGCGGCTAAACCGATCGAGAGCGTCGCTATGGCCGACGAAAAAGCGGGTGTTAACTACGGCGCGTCAAGGACCGAAATGCGCAACAGATGTTGATGAAGGAGGAACACAAAAGCGTCCGTCTAGCGTCCGTCCTGTTCTTATGTGTTCCTCCTTCATCTAATGTCCCTTGTGTGTTAAAGAAGCGCTAGAAAAGATGAGTTCAGATGTTGAGAGCTCTGTCGAACACGGTGCTAACCACGACCTGCCCATAACGCACTGAAAACGGCGAAGCATGTTGAGCACACTCCGACCTACTTCGACCCAAAGAACAGAAGTGAAGACGTCATGCGTTCCCACGTGGGAGACCAGTCGCGTTAAACCCTGCCGGACACCAAATACAGTCATTACTCTTCCTTTGAGTGACGTCAACGCCATCCACGAACCGTCTTGAAATGTGCTGCCGATCTTGTGTAATGCGCTTGGATCTCTTACACATACCTTCGACATATACACCACGAATTCATTTTCCACGTTTCTTATCATCGGTTCTTTATGAACCGATGTATGATTGGCTGCTTTCTTGAACGCTGCAACCTCTGCCACATAACGCACAGGGTTCGTTAACGTGCGCGATTTTGCATTTGAAAGTAGGTATTTCATCTCTGCATCTCAGTTGCATCTTACCTGTACTCACCTATGGGGCTGAAACGTGGAGGCTAACCAAGAGAGTTCTACTTAAGTTGAGGACAACCCAGAGGGCTATGGAACGAAAAATGGTAGGGGTAGTATTAAGAGATAGAAAGCGTGCAGCTCAAGAGGAAAGTATACAACAGTTGCGTATTACCTGTACTCACCTATGGCGCTGAAACGTGGAGGCTAACCAAGGGAGTTCTACTTAAGTTGAGGACAACCCAGAGGGCTATGGAACGAAAAATAGTAGGGGTAACATTAAGAGATGGAAAGCGTGCAGAGTGGGTCAGAGAAATAACTCAAGTTACCGACATTCTAGTGGAAATTAAGAAGAAGAAATGGGCATGGGCAGAACATGTAGTGCGAAGAGAGGATAACCGATGGTCGCTTAGGGTAACAAACTGGATTCAAAGGGAAGGAAAGCATAGTAGGGGGCGGCAGAAAGTTAGGTGGGCGGATGAGATTAAGAAGTTCGCAGGGGTTAAGTGGATGCAGCCAGCACAGAACCGGGT
The DNA here is from genome assembly GCF_055883805.1 of Amblyomma maculatum. Taxonomy (NCBI): domain Eukaryota; kingdom Metazoa; phylum Arthropoda; class Arachnida; order Ixodida; family Ixodidae; genus Amblyomma; species Amblyomma maculatum. The sequence continues at coordinate 16,091,859 of NC_139351.1, read as the reverse complement.
TAATTGGAGAAATATGGGAGAGGCCTTCGCCCTGCAGTGGGTATAGTCAGGCTGATGATGGTGATGATGATTTCAGCATGAAAAGAGGTACGAGCGCGCGGACCGAAAAGTGTCAAGGAGCTGCATTGTTCGCCTGCCTGTTGGCCGTGATTCCAATGGACCCAGCGGTAAGCAAAGAGCTGAGAACATCCCTTGGTGCTTACATGCCTGAACTACGGTATGCGGGCGACCTATTACATCTCTTTTTCCTAAATAAAATACACTCTGAAGTTGCAACGATGATACGGGAGTCATTCAACATTTGGGCTTTCCTTCAAGCAGTTAAGGGCGTACAGAACGATGAGTTACGTTCGGATATCTGTACAGACGTTCCTGTATTCAGTTCGCTATGGTAGGCAACGGGTAGTGGCTATCTCTTGCTGAAGCAACCATCTTCGTCACTTCGGCGGACTGGTTAGAAAGTTGAGGTGATGCGCGCCTCATCTTTTGCACATTCCGCTCAACGTCATTTATTCGCCTCACAACAGTCATGGTGGCCCGGTTCGCACTAGTGAAAAAAACGCTTGCATTGTCTTCATTCGTTTCTTTTTATGACACGACCAACAGGAAATGACAGGGGTTCAAGTCCCGGACAGAGGAACTTGATGACAACAAGAAGTTCATCACGCGTCGCAAATCGAAACGCACGACGCACTGATTGACACCCGTCGCTAAGTTAAGGTGTAGCAGTTGCACGAAGAGATCGAGCTCGAGAAACGGGTGAATTGGTGCGGAAATTTACTGACACACACCGCACTTGGGCCACACCTTCGTTTGCCTCAACATTCTACTCTGGAACGAAACCACAAAACTGCAAGACAAAAAAAAAAAAAAAAGTGCGGGCACCAGCAGCAGTACGCCCGCGGTACCCGCGGGAAGACCCAAAAGCAATTGGTTGGTTGTGACACTGACAAGGAAGGGCGGTAAAGTTGCTTTTTCGCTTTGCGTTTTGAAAAATCTCACCCCGGCTCCGACAGACAAGGCTCACTGAAGCACAGAGAACCGGCTTTTCAAAAGAACCGCCGTTCCAGCCATTCAGCAGATCTCCACCCATAGAACAAAAGCAAAAGAACCACCTCACTCGCTCTCCAAAAGAACGGCGCACTCCGCTCAAAAGACAGCCGAGGGCGAGGACATAATCCGAATCTTGCGAGAAAAGGCAGGAGGTTGCTTTCTCGCATCACTAATAGATGGCGCGGATGTCGCATACGCTTTAAAGCCCCTTTAACGAACCTGTGACGGAAAGGCTCACTAAACGAGAGAACCAGCAACCATGGTCTCCGAAAGATCCGATGGCTCCGACCATAGAGTTAATACAAAGACTCTAGAGGGAAAGCTGGCCAGGGAAACGAGCTTCTCACTGGTTCGCCGCCATCATCAAATTTATCATTGTGGCCAGCACAGTTTCTGCTCACTGCGTCAAAAATGAAGAAAGGTTTGAACAAAAGTTTTAGACACCGCTGCCGATAACACAACTGTAGGAAATTTCTATACATTGTTTTCAAGTTTCAAGCATATTATATAATCTTTCAGGCACCTTCTTGGCCATAAAGGAATGATGTAGAACAATTGGAAACCATGTTTGCGAGCAGACGTAGCAGATCAACAGTAAACACACACGAGCACCCTTTGACATTTACTGTATGCAGCACTAGCCATCCCGGATAGACCAAGGGCCGTTGCTGTGGGATTCGTCACTGCTTTTTTTTTTTTTAATATACTGTGGTCGTCGTCTCGCGCCAAAGCAAATTTCTGAGATGTTTTCAGGTGATCGGGCACAGAGGAGATGCATGTGCACTCGACGGACGAAATGCATGCGAAGCGCGAAACAATCGCAGGGATAGCCGGCCTTGCGATAACAGCTCAGAAGAATCAGGACACCTATGTGATGTTACAGTAGGTATGCGACGCAACATATCACAAGAAATGCTCCACACGCGACGATTCTGCCGTTGTTTACAGCACCTACTGAGCAGTAACCGCCCGCCGTCGGTTAGCTGCACGCCGCCATCTTCCCACGATCCAAGTTGCCAGCTTCAAACCATCTTCACGTGCCAGATTTAGCAAGTACAATTCATCTGGCAACCAATGAACAGTGTGATAATGGCGGCAATCACGCGGTCACCCCTCGAATGCATTGGGTGAACGGGCAGCTTTCCCTCTAGAGTCTTTGTATTAACTCTATGGCTCCGACCGCTGCGGATCCGACGGCTTCGGCGGATCCGGCTCCGACTTTGCGGAGCCAAATGGCTCACCCGCTTTTTGAAAGGTGCGGCTCCGAAGATCCGGCTACTCCGGAACGACCCATCCCTAGCTCTTTATATTTGGCCAGCCCGCCTGCACTAACTGACTATATACGCAGCAACGTTTCACAATTGCCCAAGGAGTTCGTGTATCACGCAGAATGTGCACACCAACTGTTCGCGTCGCAGTCCTAGCTCGGGGCGACCCTGTTATCCCAAGATAAGGTGCTCGACAGCAGCCTTGGTCGTTATTCCCCCTTTGCTCCAGCCCAGCCGTCCCCAACAGCTGACCAAGCGTGCAGCAAAGATGCAAAAGCTGTTTCGCACCACACTCGCTCTCCATCGAAACGGATCACGGCGCACTGCGGCACCGAAGAAGGAAGACTTGGTTTAGTCGGCAGGGCGACTAAAGCGGGGATTCAAAAATCATAATTACACCGACGTTCACTCGAAGCGACAAATGTGTCAGCGTCGGCTGATAACATATATGTGACGGCGCGGTATCAGTATGCGAGCAATGCAACTGAAACTTGAACAATTTCTGGGTGAACATATCAGCCAGTTTCATTTAGTCGTCTTATTGATAAACATATATACAGGTACGATACAATGCAAAAGCGTGCAAGGATACAAACGGGGAGTAGTTTGATTATCAAACACGACTCCATTCCATTAGCCGACAGATCGCCCGCTGGTGGACGCCTCACGCGGATGGGCCTTCCGACACTTCCATCGGATAAGTCGCACGACTGGGCCTCTTACAAGCACGCATCGATTCAACAAAACGCAGTGGGCGAGCTGCCTTTCGTTCATCATATTATTGCACGACTCTATGTTGGTATCATCAGACTGCCTGCTTGGTTTGTTGGGTCTAACATTAAAAAAACGGCTCAAGCTTTGAGAGACGCAGTAGTGGAGAACTCCGGAAATTTCATCTATCTGGGGTTCTCTAACGTGTACTGACACCGCACAGCATACGGGCGCCTTTCTTTTCGGCTCAAATGAAAAGCGGCCGCCGAGGCTGGGATTCGATCCTGCGTCTACTGTGGCTGATTGGACGGACGGGAGGGTTTGACGTCACGTGTTTTAGTGTCCCCACATATCCCACTGGCCAATCAGCGCTCGGTCCTGTCCCGCGGCCTAGTGCGGTCATCAACCTCTCGACTAATGGAGATTTTTTGGGGCACGGACACCGGTTTTTCTTAAGAGCAAGACCTCTTGAGAAAGAAAAAGAGAGTCACAGAACAGTTCGCAAGCTAATTTTCAGTGAACGATGTACTTAGGCGCATTGATGACTTAGCTGAGCATTCCATTTATAATCGAATCATAACCGTGCCCAACACAATGTAACAAAAATAAACCTTATCTCTTTATCGGGCTGTAGCTTTAAAAAAGTTTGGTCATCTTCCGGCATCTTAAAACAGACACATACATACTTTATCAACAACAAAAAAAAACAAACAGAGGACCAGGCGGTGAGGCGGGGCGGAGAGGTTCGCTTTTACGCTCTGCGTTAAGGGCGGTGTAGTATAGTATCTATGGATGCCCTAAATTTCAGAGGGGAGAGGATGACGTTTTCAGACTGTGGCCCGGAAGCAAACCCACAGGGCTCTGCGCTTATAACTTTGTCTAGTGTACAGTTTCGAACAAAGCAGAGAGGTCGAGACACGACCGTATAAGCCCCGATATTCGAGAAAATTCGAAAACACTCGCACAGTCAGCATGCGTTCGGCGAAAGGTTTTCGAACTTTTCTTCTTTAGCGTGATTTCCTTTTAGCTTTTTTTTTCTAGAACACATCTGCATGGGGTTTGGGCACTAACATGCAGCCTGCATTAAAATGAAGCTTTCAGGCTGCTCAGAGACTCGGTCACGAATACTCTCTCGCGAAGTACCGAGAATCTCGCGGTGGAGCGTCACAAGGACAAGCGACAGTTGGATGACAGCTGTCAAAATGGGGCGTCCCTGCAGATGGCGTTTACTTAACCGCCTGTTTCCACCAGTATACGTGATTCGCGAGCATCTGTTTCCTGCCTTTCAATATGCTTCAGCGCAGCACTGCTCTCAGAGCGAATTCAAAACTTACCCTTACAATAAGGTTAATATACTGTTTATTGACGTTCTTCCGCAGTAAGAATAAAGAATTCCCGGTTCCTTGCCTTACCCTTGAAACCAAGATTGGCGACAGCCGAGACACTGCACGCTCTGCAGCGCACAGACTACATACAAGTTCATCGCATGGAGCGCACATTCGAGCCCAATGTGGAATTTACAACCGAGTTCAATAGGGATGCACGGTGGACAAAAGATAGGGATACGGGACTCTTGACAACGCTAAAGTTGGAAAGGGTCGGGATGGGAGTCTGAGGTCATTAGCCAACGTTGGCTAGCTCAAGCACACCTCCTCAAGCTCAAGCTCACCTCCAGTACCCTTACTGAATTTCTTTTGTGTTTCTAATAGGCGTGCGATGGCCAGCGGCCTCAAGCTCCCCTCCAGTACCCTTATTGAGTTTCTTTTGTGTTTCTAATAGGCGTGCGATGGCTAGCGGCCTCAAGCTCACCTCCAGTACCCTTATTGAGTTTTTTTGTGTTTCTAATAGGCGTGCGATGACAGAAGCGCTAAATATAGGCATTCGGCAATATCAAGATCAGCTCTAAACACCATTTCTCACACTGTGCGATTGTTCGGGTCTTTCGTATAGACCATGCACCTTACTAAAGCACGTGGACTCGACGTACACGGGTAGGTGCGAATTCTTCCGGAAGTATGATGGCCGTTTGCGGGTCACATGGACAATGTGTCATGCGGTAGTACAGGACCACCACGCAGGAGGAAAGAGACGTAAAGATGTGGCTGGTTTGGTTGAATCAGGTTTAACGTCCCAAAGCGACCCAGGCTATTAGGGAGGCCGGAAGCAACGGAAGTGCTACTCACGACACCGACGGGGCCGCTGGCGCTCTTGGCATGACGGGCCCGGCAGAAGCCCAGCGGAGACTCCATGGATCCCTGCGTGAAAAAGCGAAGAGAATAAGTACTGTATTGTGCGCAGATCACATCACGATTAGCACGCCTTGAGTCAGAACAAGCAGTATGAACATACGAGAGGCGGGAAACGAACATAAACAGCTTATCTGCAGCAGGTATACACCTGTATCTTTACGGAAACTTAAGATATAAGTATTTCTTAAAGAGTGTATCCCCAGTTGCGTACCCAAGTTTAAGTTAAGCAGAATTCGGCTATGCATGAAATGGTCTCTGCTGCCCTAGTGGTTCCTGACATCCCATTTACCATTTTTCGTCCTCTCGAACTGAGAAAATAAAAAAAAAATAAAGGAGAGGGAGCCCGGACCAGCAAAATCCTTGCCGGAATTAAAGCCATTTAAAAGTAAATAAAAGGGAGCAAAAGTTCAAGATTAAAAAAAAAACAAAAAACATCTCGAAGTGAGTCGGGCTTTGAGGGACGCCGTGAAGAGGGCGCCGCACAGTGGCGTCACTAGGGTCGGCGGCACCCGGTGCGGTGGTGTGGCAACACTGGCACAACCTCCACCCACCCATATGCTAAAATCATTACTTCCTTTGTCTCATGCACCCTTGTGCCTACCTCACGACCTATAGTGCAAGTGGAGGCAATTTTTACTTTTTCTTTATGACCTCCACATAACGAACGTATCCCATGAATGATAATTCAACATAACATCACACCAAAAGAACATAATTGTCAATTAATTTCCGAAACAAATCTTCATTGTTAAATATATTTTTGTAGCTGCGTGTTCTAAAGCAGCCTGATCTAGCTTCAAAAAGTAGGGCACTGCCTCTTGAGTTAGCAAAGAAAGCTTCCCTCCTGATCTGCCTTTTCCACTTTCGGTATAATTCCACACTCTGTTTCTTTTCCATCGAATTTGTCCAATTTTTACCTTCGGTGTTTTTCACCTGTTGCTTTCTTTATTTCTTCGTCCTTGTGACCAGCATACTTATTGGTCAGTTTCCTAGTTCTTTTCATACATTGTGAGTCAACGCTGCTTAGGTATAGGTATTTAAATACTTTAGCTGCCCATTTCTACTGTCCAATTTCCTCAGGCGTTCCTCATATAATATTTTACTTTGAGCTTCCCGTACTACGAAAGATGCCCAGCCCATATCTCCCTGTACCGCCTCATTTGTGGTTTTGCCGTGGGCACCTAGTGCTAATCGTCCGAAGGCTCTCTGATTTATTTCTAATATCGACTGTACCTCTGATTTTAGGCACAAAACCGCATTTTCGAAAGTAAGCCCGGGCGCCATAATTCCTTTCCAAATACCCCTCAAAACCTCATACCTGTTGTATCCCCACAATGCCCTATACTTCATTATCCCGGCATTTCTTCGCCCTTTTGCCCTAAGTGATTGCTCATGCATTCCAATGTATGTCAATCCTTCGTTTACCCATACCCCGAGATATTTATATTCTGCTACTCTGGGTATTTCATGGCCTTGTATTTTAAGACCCTGATCAGTTGAGCCGTTGAAAATCATCAGACCCGACTTAACTGCGCTAAAACTGAAGCCTAGAGCGTCCCCTTCATCTCCGCAACACTTAATTAGAGTTTGCAATTCTTCCAGACTCTCAGCTAACAGCACAATATCGCCTGCATACATCAAACCAGGGAGGCGCTGCTCTACCGCCTTTCCACCTAATCTATATGACAGGTTAAAACCTAGTTTACTTTCTTGTATCCTCCGTTCCAGGTTTAGCATATAAAGCATGAACAGCAGCGGTGATAGAGGACAACCTTGTCTTAATCCTTTGCATATCTTGACAGCTTCCGTACTTCTTATCCCTTCTCATGTAATTTCTACTTTGTTATCCCGGTATATTTCCTGTAGTAACTCTGTTATCTCATAACCGATACCTTCTTCTTTTAATATGTTCTACAGGAGTTCCCTGTTTATGTTGTCGTACGCCCCGGTATTTCTAAATAATTTCTTCTCTTAGTAGCATACCTGCGGCAGGAGAAGGTGTAATGTTCAATTGTTTCCACGTCATCACATGACGCACAAAGATTGAGGGAAGGAATTCTACAACGCATGAGCGTCATGGAGACCTCACATTGCTTTGAGGTACAACATCGGACATTCCAATGGAAATTTAAATCGTTAAAAGCCGTAGTCGCAAGGAGTGGCTCATGGCTGAAGGAGTTTAGCGTTTGAAGCCGTTCAAAACGGGATATCTTGAGCAAAATAATATTGGGTACAACATCATCAACAGGCCCACAGAGAGCTGATTTTGCTAAATAATCCGCCATTGTATTAGAAGCGATGCCGCAATGTCCCGGAACCCACTGAAAACGTACTTCCTGTAAATTTAATGGAAGGAAAAACATCGGGGTTTGTTTCAAAAGACGCATTTTCGGGATTTCTAATGCTGCTAAGACTGACAGGCAGTCAGACAGTATGATTACGTGAGTAACGTTACCGGGAACTTTTTGAAGGGCCAAACCAATTGCAAGCAACTCAGCAGTAAATATTGGTGTGTAATCAGGAATCCGTACAGAAAAACTCCAATCAAGTGCTTGGGAGTAAATCCCTATTGCTGCTTTTTCATTTCGTTGTGAGGCATCTGTGAAAATAGCTACGTGTCGTGGATATTGTAATAGATAATCTTCAAGGTGTCCCTTTATTACCGTGGTAGTCAAGTGTTTTGCATTAGATGGCAACGACTGGTCAAAGCACAGCTGTGGAAGTAGCTTGAACATTGCCAACACGTCTTATTGACATAAGCGAAACTACAATTTTGGATAGCAAGGACTGAGTAAATACAAATTGTGGTTGCTTATATTGCGGCCAATGATAATCTAGAACTTGAGCTTGGTGTGTAATAAAAATGGGAGAAGCCACTCCAGACGGAGATCCCGTGCTCGTAAAAAGGTTCTCACGGTGAGGAGCTCGAATCGAGAGTTCAAGTCACGTACATGGGCCTCTAAATAGAGGATTGCATTTGAAACTGATTTTGGCCACTCCAAACATAGTCGTAAAGCGCGCCTCTCCAGTAGCAACAAAGGTCGTAGTTTGTATTTAGGACTGCCCTAGAAAACACAGCCGAACTCCAGAATTGGTCTCAAATAAGTTTTATACAGAAACAGAAGAGTATCTCTAAGCATACCGAATATCTTATGGCTAATTCGAATCAGGCGACCAAGGGCTCGCTCACCTTTCAGGCAATTATTTTTGATATGAGGCTGCCAGTCTAATTGGGAGTGGTATAATACACCCAAGTACTTTAAGGATTGAACCTGTGGGATTTGCGAACCGCAATACGCAAGGGAGATATATAGAGTGTGCCGGTGGGAAAACGAGTACTGAGGAATTTTTCACGTTAAGAATTATATTACTTTACCCAGCCAAACTTCAAGGGCATTCAAGTAGGCTTGCAAACTCTGGTATAAAGAATGAACATCTCGTGCAGAAGAGAAAAAGGCAATATCATCCGCATACACGTACACTTTTATATTTGGATGAACAGGAATATCCCTCATTAATATATTAAATAGCCATGGAGATAGCACCGATCCCTGAGGCATGCCTCTAGTTTGGTAATAAGTTTCTGAAGTTATAGAACCTCTAGCGCAGAAAAATTTCCTATCCCTTAAGAATTCTTTTAGCCATGGAAAAATGTAAAGAGGTGGCCTAATTTCGTTTATCTTATTCAACAGTATAGAGTGCTCTACACTGTCATATGTTTTGGCGATATCCAAAGTGACCAATGCCGACACTTCTTTCTTCTTTATTGCTAACCTAATTCTACTCTCCAAATCCGTATGAGCCGTCCAAATCGAGCACCCTTGACGAAACCCGATTTGTGCATCACTAATTGCATTCAGGGTCATTTCATGGTTTGTGAGGTGCAGGTGAATTATGTGTTCAATAAGCTTCACTAGATTTGAAGCTAGAGAAATCGGCCGAATATTATCCAAATCAAAACCTTTTTTCGGATCTTTGAGGATTAGTATAACTTTAGCAACTTTCCAGTCTTTAGGTAACCAAGCTATTTCCAGGGAAAAGTTTACAATATTCAACACTTCCAAGCTGTGGTCTTGCACTAAAGCTTTCAGCATAGCGATTGTAATACCGCCACACAGAGGAGCTGCAGGTTTCAGAGCAGCCGCTACGCAATGCAATCCGATGGCTCAACTGCAATGAAATCAGCACGTGGCGTAGGTCGAAGTAACGGAACCACCGTTTGCGCTTGAAAGCGAATATCAAGGTCGTTCGCAGTTTGTTCAAGTTTAGCTTTTGCATCATTGGGTGATAACACCTCTGACTAGGTTACATGTGGCGGAGATGAATTTTGGTTGCGTTCCATGAACCTATACAATGCCTTCCGATTAATTGGAGTAGAAAGATAAATATTCATATCAGCATTATACTCATCCTTTGCTATACGAATAGCTTTTTTTTTAAATGAAGCCGCATAAAATTTATAATGTATACAATTTTTGGGACACTGGTTATAGAAAAGGCTCTTTCATGCAGCTTTTCTACGACGGAATGCTTTTTCACATTCTTCGTTCCACCATTGGCACGGCATTTTGTTACGGACAGACGATTTCACAGTGGACACTGAACACTCAGTAACATCTAACAGAGAAGAGAGTGCTTGTTGAGCACGTTCAGAATGCTCAGATGATGCTGGCGTTGTTGTTGTTCTTCTTCTTCTTCGCGGCTGTTCAAGGTCAACTGTGGCGACCGGCCATGAGCTACGCGACGGCTCGAAACCTGGTTCAGTATTGCTATCGCAATAAAACACGTCCGAATGCAGACTAAAGAAGTGTATGGTTTCAAAGACCGGAACCTACGGTGAAAATCGGCGCAATACAAAAAAAAAAAGAGACAACAGATTGATGCATTACAGCTTTTTAGCAGCTGTCTGCTCGGCTTGAATAAACCATGAAATGAAGCAAAGAATAGACCTTCGCTAAATCGGCGTACACACTGAAGATTAGATGCGAAACATCCCTCTAAATGCCTCGCACGGCAGTACTTTAGCTGTGTAAACGTTGTTCACGGCTGCATAGGTAAAGCGACGCCGACTTACAGTACGTAGCAGGACGCAGGATGACCCCGTTCGGGAAGAGCAAACCTTCGACGTCCCATGTGCGATGAAAGTGCTACGGATGAAGATAGATCCTGCACCTATTGTCAATGATATGTTTGGGTGCTTATCGAGCTACGGGAACGTTTAATGATGCGGTATGTGTCTGAATCACTGGAAAATTCGGAGTTCTCATATAGCATGGAGAGAAGAACCACTGGACTCGAAATCACACACACACACACACACACACACACACACACACACACACACACACACACACACACACACACACACACACACACACACACACACACACACACACGCACACACACACACACACACACACACACACACACACACACACACACACACACACACACACACACACACACACACACACGTACACGCACACACACACACACACACACACACACACACACACACACACACAAAATGTCATTCAAAACATGTTTGTGCATCTGCAAATAAATTTAGTTCCAGGTTCCAACCTCGTGAGCGGTTCTATTCCGATCCTGTTTTGCGCGCTACTGTCTTATGCAGACGAACAGAAGCCAACTATCCTAAAATACCGGGCGGAAGTCACTGCGATTAAAAATTAGTTGTGGTTTGGCTCTGGTTAAACCTAGTAAAGCAACGGCGGAAGCTTCTTTTGCCTACTACGTTATTCCCCTATCACGCCTCATCAGTGTAAGGTGCTACATTATTGGGGATACTTATGCTCATTCTTTAAGGGTATGCCGCGAAAGCGTAAGGTATACCAGTCCATATATAAAGTCACGCTTTAACCAAGCCGTATGGACGTTCGTGCGTTTCTCTGTAGATTACCTGTATAGCCTCTCGAGAAAGCAGATGACCCAGGCTCTCACTGAGTCTTTGTTCCCTACACCGTTGTATCGGTTTTTGGACACCACTGTTCTAAAGCGTGTTAGGCAAATGTGCATTCAGGCAGCTGCAAAAACGTTCTTTTTCAAATTACATACAGCGACGTTGCCTGTCAAGACATTTCTTCACAATAAGGAGATGTTCGTGCCCTGGTCGGTAAATTGTCGTCTCTGTAACGTGCCTGAGACAATTGATCATTGCTTTATTCTGTGCCGTGATGCTATGTTCTTTTGGGACATACTAGAAAGAACTCTTAAAAAGCACATTGAAATTACGCCTTATACAATTAGATTTTTGCCTCCTGACAAAAACTCTGTCGTGCCTTACGATCTATTTGTGTTGATGGGACTGTTCAGCCTTTGGCAAAGCCGCATGATCGACAGGCATGCAGAGCCACCAAGATCGTCGAAATCCGTGTTTCGGGAGCAGTGTGCTTTGGTGAGAAGTGTATATGCTGCACGTGAAGAACCTCCAAACTGGATGCCGTATCTAGACGCATGTGTATGTCTCCCAGACTTTTGATGTTCTGATGATTGTGCATTGTCGGGCTGAGGATATGACGGGCTCGTATTAAGCAGCCCGGTAACTTTAGACATGGACATGTTTAAGTAAGTGGAGTTGTTCCTTTTTACGGAAGTTTTTCCATGCAATAAAGAAAAAAAGTTCCTGCGTGTCGTAGAGGTAACGAGAATGCAAACGGTTCTGGCAGGCTGACTCTGATATCACCCTCCCAAAGAAAGGAGCGACCCGAGTTGGCAGCTCCTGCCCGTGGCATAGGGGTAACGTGAATTCAAATGTCATGGCAGGCTGAGTTTTTTATGAGGAGACCGTAGCTACACCTCTTCACGACGTAGCTGCGGCCACCCGAGAGCTCGCTTTGACATGTTGGCGCCCTTGCCGTTTTTTTTTTTTTCGTTTTTTTTTTTTTTTGTTCTGCAAGGATAATTTACCCGATGATCTCCAGCCGCCGCGCGCGAGCCTTGGAGGCAGAGGTGAAAGAAGACAAGGAAGAGAGCAGCGCGTGGCGCCCGCAACGTGGCGCGTGGTACAGTCCTGCCGAGAGCTGACACCGAACGACCAGGCGCGGCTGGAACCTCTTCCGGGAGATTTTTTCGACATTCACCCTCTAATCCAACGCACGGCCACACGATGCTCGGGATCACCGGTGACGGCTACACCGTGGAGTTCAAGAATGTCCCCGAGGTTGACGGCGAGCCTGACGCATCGCGCGAGAGCAGAAGCGGCAGCACGACCAGCACCTCTTCCGAACTTGAACGGCTCAAGGATGCTGCGTCCAGCAGCGACGACGGTTCCGTCCGTTCCTCACCGAGGCAGCAGCAGCAGCAGCGAGAGCTGCAAGAACTGCGCGAGATGCGGCAGGCTGCTCTGCCAGAGCCCGACCTTGGGGCGCGAGGCGACGGCGCCGCGACATTCGCCGAGACGTCCCCCTTGCCGGCGCTTCGGCAACCGGGGCAGCGACCAGTGGGACAGGTGAGGGCCGGACAGCAATGTACAGTCGTGAGCAAAAGTGGTATACAACACTCAGCCGGTGGCGGAGCTCGCGAAAACTGCATGCCAACTTCATCTAGCAACAACTATCTGTGATCGGAACAGTAGTGGCACTGCCCCATTTTATCCACATGCATGTGTCACTGTCGCTGTCTCTTGCACTGTCTCTAAGCGGCATTTTTAAGCAGTTTTCCCGAGCTCTGTCACTGGCTAAGTGTTGTATACCACTTTTGTTTACGACTGTAGGTCCCTTTGCACACAATCAGAGGAGGCAATAACAAAGCTAAGCGGTGGTGCCGCGCACGTCCAATCAGTTACGTTATCAATGTGGACGACAGAGCACATACTAGCCCACTGCAAAAACCTCGTTAGGAAAAGGTGGGAATGACCTCCCGTCTCCCTTCCCTCTGCAACAATTAACGGCCTAGCGTATACCCGCATCCGGCGCCTTCCCATAGTACTCCGATTATAAGAACGCGATTATTCGCTTCCTTCGGTGTACTCTGTCACCGCTGGCTGCGCCGCACGCTAGTGGCAGCTGGCCCGCGGTGTGGCGAGCTGATCAGCAAAAAAGCGTAACTGGAATAACGCTGCAATACGATAGAATACAAGAGCGGGAGCCTGTAGAGTTGTCATAAGGGAGATGGGCGTTTCGTAGGGACATTGGCGCCAATCTCAAGCTACGGCCTAGCTCACCTGCGCGCAGCCACATTTACTTTGGTGGTTTGGTCTTTATATGGTTTCTTCGTATTATGCGATTAGAAATTTTTCCCTGTACCCCACAGCTGTCACAAAATTTATGTTTTAACGTGTTTTTATTGCGAAAGCAACACTGCTCGCAGTTTTAGCCTTCCGCGTGGAACGGCGGTGACCACCATTGACCTTTGACCTTTAGACGACCCCCGTAGACGACCCCAAGCTAGCAGGAGCTGCCAACTTAGATCTCTCGTTTCACATGGGACGGTTATGTAAGAATCAGCCTGCTAGGATCCTGGCATTCACGTTACCCCTATAGGCCACTAAGGCACATTCATACTGCTTGGTTAAAGCGGGGCTTTATATGTGGGCTGAGGAAGAAGAAAAAGAGAACAATTCCCTCGGTCACCCGCAGCTAATGCTTTCGCTCAGTATTTAGTTCAGTAGCGTTGAACCCTTGTAATTTTTTTTCTTAAAGTTAAGGACATCTTCGTGAGCAAACGGCTTGTTAATAAATAAATTAGGGAAACTGCAGTCGACAAGTCACCAACAATAGATTCCGGAACGTCGTATGAGTAATCTTACACTGGTGACAATGCGTGCGGCGGCTGAGCTGTATAATGGGAGTCCGTGGCAAATGTAAGCAAGCATTCAAAACAAAAATCTGGCTGTGCCAGCCCCGCAAATTCAACTCAGAGCTGTTCAGAGTCGCGTGGTGAAGCAAGCAGTATTTTTATTCGTTCTCGGATGTTTTTTTAATTAGGAATCGCTGATAAGTTATATTTCTATTTGCTTCAGGAACAATGCGCTGCTGCAAATATTGCGCATACTGTTAAAAATAGCTGACTAAAATCTTTTAAAAGGCAAATAGCAGAGTTAAAAAATCAACGTAACAGCATTTCAATTTTGCGATACAAGACGCGTCGCTTCTGAACCCACGCAGGAAGCTCGATCGGGGAGAGCGCTTAGATTGAGCTTTCTGCGTGGGTTCAGGAAGGAAGATGCGTCACCAATTGGTCACGTGACACTTTTCAACGCCAGTAAATAAAGCGGCCTAAATGGTGCTTTGGCGCAAAAGGTCCCGTGAAGGTCATGTGCTCGAGTCCCGTACTTCTACCCCTCCGATCACCAGCTCAGCACGTTAACCGACTACGCCACGCCGGCCACGTAGGGGCGCGACGCCACCGCCTTAACCTCGGTTTCCTGAAGGGAGCGTGGCGCACGCCATCTGCCGCCAGCTATGAACACCAAACACCGCAACGAGCGCGCGCCATCCTCGCCGACTGGATCTACTCACCTCACCTCGAATCCAGCACGGAATAAACCGCCGTTCTGAACTGTGACCGGTGTGGTTCTGTCAAACACTACAGTAGAATTAGCCTCAAAGGCTTACGCCTTATAGCTGTTAGCCTTAAGTGCATCAAAATTTTTTTGATGCCTGATCACTACTGGCTGGGCACGTGGTAGCCGGGGTGGCGCAGTGGTTACGGCGCTCGACTACTGTTCCCAAGGATGCGGGATCGAATCCCGGCCTCGGCGGCCGCTTTTCGATGGAGGCGAAAAGCAAGGCACTCGTGTGCTGTGCAATGTCAGTGCACGTTAAAGAACCCCAGGTGGTCAAAATTTCCGGAGTCCTCCACTACGGCGTCCCTCATAGCCTGAGTTGCTTTGGGACGTTAAACCCCACAACCAAACCTAATTTTTTTTCTGCTCCTGTGACGGCGCCCTTCTGCTGCGTCACATCGATGTCCTCGATATGCATATGATCTCTCTGTCTCAGATTAATCAGAATTTCTAATCGCTTATAAAGCACCGGTTCGCGTTCACTTTCCTGTTAGCACACATCACCAGTTCAAATATGCGAAGTTGTCCGTAGGTTTTTCGTTTTGCCCGCACCGTGACAAAAGTAGTAAATTTGCAACAGCTGTTGAAATAGGACGTACACACTGTACCCTCACTGCAGCAAATCTTGGAATACAGTCAGCGTCGTGGAGGCGAACTATCTTATGCGTAGACAGGTTTACCGGACGCTTGCAGGCGCACAAGAATGCAGTGGCAGGGGCGCGGTGCGGGACTAATGCACGCATCCAACCGGCGGCCGGTAATACGGTCTACGTCTACGATAGTTCGTTTACGTTGCACAAGAAAGATGACACCACCACTATTCAATATTTCAGCTCAGTTATCTGAAAGACGCATCTCCTTTCAATTGCAGGAGCACGCCGCGGCCGACGTGGTCATACGGCAGACCAACTGGCGCATGAACCAGAGGACCAGGGCTGTCCTACTCGCCGCGGCCATCTTGTGCAGCGTTACCTTGATGATGTACATGGGCGGGTCACTGTGGTTTCGTGTGTGGCACCGCGCTTCACTTAAATTCAGATTTTTTCGATCCCAAGAAAACCACGTTGACTGGAGACTAATACTGGGCTGCAACAAAACTGCCTGCCGGGAATATAAAGCCCTTGTCCTGTCGTCCAGAAACCAGTCTCAAGATCCCTGCAAAAACTTTTACAGCTTTGTCTGCGATGGATGGAAACACCACCACCGTATGCTGTCTGTCGCCGACGCTGTCGAAGACGCGACGCTCGACTACGCCCTCGCCGCAATCGAGTTGGCTATTAGCAATAACAGCAGACAAGGTCCTGCCGTGTCGTCGAACTGGAGTATAAAGGCCAGGGTGGCTGCTTTAGCGAAGTCTTGCATAGACTTCTCCGAAAGTAGCCTGGAGGACCTGAAAAGGTTCATGGTCGAGCGCCACTTGCCATGGCCAAAGACGTCCAGCTGGGACCTACTCGAGGTTCTGCTCGACCTCTCCGGAAACTGGAACGTCCACCTGTGGTTCCAGGTGTCCTTCGAGCTGGCTGCATCTTATGGCCGGAGGGGCGAGCCGGTAATAAAGATTAGCCACAGCGCCGCTTTCCGAGCCTGGATCGCTTCCATACGGACGTTCACCATTGAGGCGGCAGGAAGGGCTCCGTTGCGGCGGTATCAGGAGTACGTCGCGACGATGCTGCGCCTTTTCGACGCCCCCGAGTCGAGAGTTGGTGAGCTGCTTACAAAAATCCAAGCGATGGACTTGCTCACTCTCGAAGCTTTGGGGCCCGCGATTACCGAGAGCGAGGCAAGGGTCTTGCGGATGCCCATCCGCAACCTGACCAACACCGCGACTCCGGGGATTGCTGCCGGGCGCCTTCTTCTCCTGCTTAACGAGTATTTCATCTGGGCACGACGCTTTACTGCGGACGACATCGTGCAAGTAGAGATCCCGGGCCTCCTCCGGTCCGTCGTCTATCTACTAGGGCTCAAGTCAGAGACACGAGAGGCGCTAACGCTCAGCCTCGGGCTCCGGTTGGTTAGCGAGCTGGGCTGGATGGCAGATCGGAGAATAGCGGACGCCACATTGCAGCTGATGGGCCTCGGTCCACCAGCGCATCGGCGCCGCTGTCTCGTTCAGGTCGAGAGTTCCCTGGGCGTCGCCTGGCTAAGTCTTTTTACCAGACACCGCGGATCCAACGCCCTCGCCCAGAACGTGCGCGACGTCCTCGCTCAGGTTGTGGCACGTCGCACCAACACCACGCTCGACCTCCGGGTCCAGATGGGCACCACGCCGTGGAGCAAAGAGAACCATCTGGACAAAGTGCTAGCGGGACCTACATCAGGGTCGCGCTTCTTCATCAACTGGCTGAACCTGATGAACGCTCGCTGGCGGCTCGAGAAAGAGGGCCTCGCGAACATCATCAAGCCGGGGTGCCACCTCAGCCGCCGGTGGACCTTTCGAG
Source organism: Amblyomma maculatum (assembly GCF_055883805.1). Taxonomy (NCBI): domain Eukaryota; kingdom Metazoa; phylum Arthropoda; class Arachnida; order Ixodida; family Ixodidae; genus Amblyomma; species Amblyomma maculatum. Next base: position 16,074,614 of record NC_139351.1, on the reverse strand, counting down.
CAGCGCTTTATATCGCGGAAGACTATTTCGCCTTTCCTCTTTTCCACCCAGACCTGCCTCCGGCAGTCAACTACGGCGGCGCCGGACGCCTCATCGCTGATGAAGTACTGAGGGGTCTCTTCGACGATCCACTTTACAATCAGGAACAAGGAAGAAGCAGTAGCGTGGGCCACAACAACGCAAGCACAGCTACGCCGTCACCGCCACGGCTGTCTCCTTATGAAGTGGATACTAAGGCTCTTCTAGCCGCCTTGAATGCCTACCGGTTGGCCTCCATGCGAGGCCCAAAGAGAAGGGCGCTGAAAGCCCCCAACCTCGCCAAGGAGAGGCTCTTCTTCGTCGCCTCCTGCTACGCGCTATGTTCGAGCGAAGACTACGTGGATGGGCTGTATGGAGACGCTAGCCGCCGCTGCAACGTACCCGTCAGGGCGCTGCCCGAGTTCGCAGTGGCGTTTCGATGTGAGATGGCGCGCGGCGAACACTGAAGCACGAGACGGTGCCCTGCGCCCGTCCTAGTGTCGCGCTCGCGCCTTTCTTCAAGGGTTGCGGCTTTGGCGCACTGGGAACACGTGGAAGCATTTAACTAAACGAGTTACTTAACGGTTTCAAGTGCTTACTTTTATGGGGTTGAAATGCGGTGTCCTTATTGTAACGCTCGTTACGAGCCCACATAAAAACAGAAGTTTCTAAACTACTCACAAAACAAAATGTGTAATGCAGTACAATTAAGCAACTCTCCAGCAATGGCGAAGCGCTAGACCATACAAGCATACTGCCATCGGGTATCACTGCCTAAGAGGCGCATAATAAAGACGCGTGAGAAGACGAGTTGCTCTTCCCGTACGGATAGTGATCCCCCTGCTAAACTTCCATTTATTATACGAGCCATTGCCGGTAATATAAGTCGTGTTGTGAAAATAGGATATTGTGTTCATAAACTACACAGCTCAAACCTGAGGTAGGTTGTATTAAAAGAGCACGAACATGTGCGTCAAGCTGTGACAGGAGCCATACATAATCGATGCACGTAGGATAAAATCTTCATCACAGTGTTATCGGCAAGCAGCGTGAATTCTAGGTCGCTGCTTGTTCATCCACCAGTCGGCTGTCTTACTCATCGCGCAGGAAAGATCCCAGTGGCACGCACATATTCGGAAATACTGTCCATTGTCATCGGTTTTCGGTATGCGGATAGGAGACGCTCCAACTGATTGGATATTTTCCTGTCGTAGCATACCTCTATTTGGGACAGTGAATTCGATTGCAAGCAGTGTGTCGGTGTGTATCATTAGGTAAAACGGTTTTAGAAACCACACCCTCGGGTCAGTTCCAGTCGAATTATTTTGTCCAGTTTTGAGTAACTCCTGAGGCCATAACAGTGAACGCTTTTAAAGGTTTGCCGGATGAACCACTCATTGCGACATCTAGTTTTAGAATTCACCACGCCCTCACTACGACAACGCGGCCCAGAGGATGCGGTGTTCGGGCGCTAAGCAGAGGTCCCGGCACCCAATTTTGCCAAGCGACCGACAACATTTGAAAATAGGGAAAGCGCACGCCTGAATGTTCATCACAGGTATCTGTAGCGCAGTTTAGACTACATTCATTAACATCGAAGGTATCGGCGATAAAAAATTCGAACGTCGCTCAATCCCTGCTTATGAGGCCGACGCGATAACGCCTTTACATTACGCCCATATTTTAATTTTTGTTTAGGTTACGTTATTGCTACTGCAACGTCAGTACACGTCCAAAGCGCACGTTAGTAAATCATAACGTACCACAACGCGTTCACTGAAGGCGCCCCTGTAACACGCTTGGTACCAACAACCCTTCGTGGTCAATGCGCTACGTGCCCGTCTGCCTCCAGAGACCTGGGCTACAGCCCTAACAGCAGCAAATTTATTTCAATGAATTACTTCTATTTTTTTCTGAAATATTACGTTTTGTTAGAGGAACCTCCCTGCCAATTTTGGGTTCGTTTGGACCCTCCCTATTTGAAACTTTTTCTCTTCTGACGGAAGCCGGGCGGAGCCGACGGCCGGTTCTCAACCAGAACGAGCTTCATACGCTCTCACGTAAAATGACGTTCCTCCTATTTCCATTTGCGTGCATGCAGGCTCACGCCCTAGAAAAGAGAAAACGGGTCGAACTGCGCCCCGCCGCGTTCTATCCACGTCACTCAAGCACGCCGACTCGGAAGGCTCGCCAAGATATTTCGCTCTACTTCGGAGCGGGAGGGTTGGCTAAGAACGCCCAGCGACGTGTCGCCCTATTCGGTAGCGAAAAACTATTTTTTAAAGGTTACTTCTTGGGTCACACAATTTCTTATACAACAGCGCATGGACATGGGACAAAAAGAGGGGAAAGACACACACGGCGCTGAACTTGCGACTGCGTGTCATATAAAGATAAGCATCAAGCATGCGCGAATGCGCCTTGTCAGAAATGCACTTGTCGTGTAATTAAAAATGTCTCATCTACGCACGTGTCATCATCGTCGTTCCCCCCTGTTTATCATGTCCATTTCCTTAGAAGATAAGGCAACTGATTGCTGGCTGACACAACGGCTTCCCTTTCTCACGATATGCCATGTCTCGGATACTTCCCTAGTGCTACGATCATTATGAATGAACAAGATTTCGGTGTCGGCGAGGAAAGGAGTGCACTGACACTCCAGAGAATATTTCACCAAATTTTTTTAACACTTTCCTGAAGAATATTAGTGTTTTGAAGCCGTAAATTGAGACACCTGCCTGTCTGGTCAATATATGTGCGGTCACAGGACAGAGGAACCTGGTAGACCACAGCAAGCTTACACGGGACGAACTTGTTTTCGTGATTAATTTTACAGCCTGTTTTCTTGCCTATTCCACCTTTCTTTCTTTGTACCGCTGCTCCAACCTTGCCGATCTTATAGGGAGCCGAAAACAACGTTGATACCATACTTGGTCCCCATTTTCTTAAATCTGTGTGAAAGGGAATAAATGTATGGCATCATAGCTATATTTTTCCTTCTTTCATCAGGACTGGTACGCTGCTGCGAGTAATGTTCACAGAATTTCAATTTTTTGAGCATCTTTCCTGCACATTAAACAAGAACGGAGTCAGAGAAACCGGCCTGCCTTACAGTGGTGTACTTGGGCTGCGAGGCTATTGCTCGTTTTGTGAAAACAATATCTTTTTTTACTGCCATATTCATGCATCCAGTTACTATCCCGTTTTTAACTAATTTGGGGTGACAAAATTTGTTGTCATTAACAGGGGCTTCTCGCTCCGAGGGGAATATTGCCAGCACACGTGGGTCTAAATACTGCTGTGTGTTATTCTGAGGAATTGCATACGTAAATTTAAGCCGCGGACTTGTTTGTTTTCACAGAAGAATATAAAAATATGCTACAGTTTCAGGCTGAAGGAACTTGTTAACCAAAATATAATTATCAACTACTTAAAAATGCGTAGACAACAAGCCAAATCACTCATTGTTATTTTAAACAGCGCGAACAGCGCGAACAGGAAGGCACGACAATATAGAAGGAAGCCACAGTACAGGCGCTGACTCACAACTCAGCCTAAGCCTTTACTCCAAGGCCCAGATAACAAACATGAAGAAAACGAAGAAATCACGTGAAACAACCCCTGGGTTCACTTGCCGCACAAAAAGTCACAAAAAGTACAAAAAGTTTGTTGTAGCAGGTGAACCCAGGGGTTGTTTCACGTGATTTCTTCGTTTTCTTCATGTTTGTTGTTATCTGGGCCTTGGAGTAAAGGCTTAGGCTGAGTTGTGAGTCAGCGCTTGTACTGGGGCTTCCTTCTATATTGTCCTGTGTCTTCCTGTTCGCGCTGTTTAAATTAACAATTGATGTTTACCAACTCGCCCAACAAAGTATCTTGGTAAGCCAAATCATTCGCCACTTTCTGATCGACTCGGCTAAGGAAAATGCTACAGAGCACCGATTCTACTTTTGACACTATGCAAACGGCGGATTTTTCCAAGAGTGATTGGTTTTCCCAAGCGGCGTACGTATTCTTGAGATAGAAAGAAGAGTTCCAGGAAGTACGCGGTAGAAATCCCGCATCTATCTTGAAAAGCGTGCTCGCCATCTTGAAGTTCAATGGATTGCTGTAAATACGCAGTAGAGCAACACGTGGTAGGGAAAAGAAAAGATCTTCGATATCGACGCTAAAACCAGAACAGCCTCCAGGGTGGTCATAAAGCAGGAACTTGACAACTTCCTCTGAATTGGAAACCAGGAACGGGCCATTCATATGCAGTGTTGAGGGTTTTTTGTTCACACACGTGGAAACAACCATCTGCCAAGAGAGGTGCTCAACCCTGGAGGCTATTCTGCTTTTAGCGTCGATGTCAAACATCTTTTTCCTACCGCATGTCAAGCGGCATAAATGCTTACTTAGCGGCCTTTAAAAGGCTCGACACTTAAAATGAGAGTAAACAGACAGGAAGCGTGCAAAGTGGATCAGCTAGAAAACAAGCGCGAGTCAATTATACTCTAGCCGAAATCAAAATGAAATGGTCATGGGCATTGAATTCTGTAGCGGGGGCGGCACGAATTTGGGTGGGCGGATGAGATCAGGAATTTTGCGGATGAATGCAGCTGGCCCAGAAATGGGCTAGAGATATGTGGTATGGGAGGGATATCGATATTTATTGATTTTATTTGTTTATTTATTTATTTGCAGAGTCGGCACACCACAAATATACATGGTCCAGCCATGGGATATTGGAGAAGCAATTACACGGTGCTACTTAAACAACAAAAAAATGACGACAATCAAGACAGAAATGCTGGACTATAATTGATGTGCCAGTAATAATAAAAAGACTAGCGCATTTAACACGGACACAGACATAGAAGACAGGACGACAGCTAGACATCAACTGAGGTTTTACTACGGCAGAAAGGTACCTAAATACCGGTGGCGCATGCGCTCACTGGGTCAAAACAATACAAGCGCAAACTAATAAAAATGTGGAAACTGTTCTCGAGGTACACTTCTTTTCCGGACAAGGCGATCGAAGGCGTACAGTTATACCCTTCCCTGCTAATGTGATAAGCCTCACATATTTCACTGATGCATCATCAACACTCTTAAGCAGACTTAAGCGCAGTCTTACTAAGCTCTTCGTCTTCCCAGCCTGCATTGAGGTGTATTCTAATAACGCAACCGTGCTGGTTGCTTCGGCGGGCGCGGCCGTCGCGGTGCACGTCTTTTCTTTGCGCTCAGTCCTTCCACGCCCACAGGCCCGTGCACACTCACCTTCTTTCTCCATTCATTCGCATGTACTACGACAACATCAGCAGAAACAGGGCCGCCGCCAATGCAATCGTCGTTCTTCCAGAGTGCCGCCTCAGTTTGCGGAAAGGCCTTTCCGATGACGCTGTGCGTCGATAACATTTTTCACTTAGGTACACGTGACGTGGCGTCAATTACCCTCAGCATGAGGTGAATTAACGCGTTTATCAGACTCCCTAGACCATCATTAAGGCTCTACTGTAACAACGCATATAATAAGAAAAATGTTTTTTTGCTATGATCATTACTGAAAGCAAGAACCAGTTGATTCATGAAATTCACGATTCACCAAGAATTCTGCCGTAATTCGCTATCTGACCGCTGTGCATTTTTCGAAATGCAGTGTTCATTTCTTGTTCTGAAATTTCTCACAAAGTCGATGCATCATCCACACTAGTAAAATGGCCCTATGGGCTACAGTATACAAAAATAAATAAATGATGCAAATTTAAAGCTCGCCCATTGGTTTAAGACCGGCTTATAAATTATGCTCAAAAAAGGTGCCTTTGGGAGACCAACAGTGAAAACGAAGTCACCGAATGTATAGTAAGCGACGACTCGGGCGTCGAATGTCCTGGATGAGTCCAAGCTGTAGCGACATTAGCAGTTGAACAGTTGAAACAATGAGGTCTGTGTCATTCGATGCCACGAAAGTTGCCTCCTCATCAACTGCGATCCCCGCCTCCTATGTTGGTGAAAAATTCGCAAGTTTCCGAAACAAAACGACACAATAATGCAAAGAGGCAAGCTGTCTGCAGCCTTGCATCTTGCCGTAAGCTATACATTCGACTGAAACCTATATAGCTTTCTTAAACACGTATAAATACATAATGGGTCCACATATTTATTGAGCCCCTACAATGTTCTGCTACTGCTATCGAAAAAAAAAAAAAAAAAGCGCCACTTTCTCTCTAGCTGATTCCTATGACGTGCTTGTTAGGAATTAGCACAAAGCTGGAAATGAAATTACTTCGTTGCTGTTTCTTTAGGAGACAAAAAAAGGTCTAGACAGATACATATATAATACAAAAGCTGCAGCCCGCATACAAGTTGTGTAGCTACAGAACTCCTATAGAAATATTTAACTTTCAATTGAATATTTGTTCTTAAATCTTGCCGTACGGAAGGCAACGACGCCCATGCGAAATTATTTCCACAAAAAATTAAGAGGGTCTCTTAGATCTCTCTTAAGAGGAGAATGGCGAAAGCGTACAATTTCTCTCGTATCATTTGCCTCCCAGATTAATCTTACGTAGTCATTAGCAGTCATGATGAGTCATGTCTAGTCATTGTAGTCATTATCAGTCATCGCTTAGTATTTTTACACGTTTCTAGTCAGTTGCGGTCAAGTCGTTATTTGACATATTGGTCGTTTCGTAGTGAAGAAAAATTATGCTAGTCATTGTTATCATTATCACTTATCGCTAAGCATTTCTACTCATTCATTTCAAGTCGTCGTTTGGCATATTGGTCATTTCGTAGTCATGATGAGTTATACCTAGTCATTGTAATCATCATCACTCATTGCTAAGCATTTTACGTGTTTCCAGCCAGTTGCGGTCACTGAAGTCGTCGTTTGAAATATTGGCCGCGTTGGAGTCATTGTAGCCATTACCACTTATAGCTAAGCATGTTTACTCATTTCCGATCAATTTCGGGCATTTTAAGCCGTTGTTTGACATATCGGTCGTTTCGTAGTCATGTTGAGTCATGCCTAGTCACTGTAGCCATTACCAATCATCGCTAAGTATTTTTACTCATTTCCAATCGCTTGCGCTCAGTACAAGTCGTAGTATGAGATATTGGTTTTTACAAGTAAGTTTTAGTATATAACATCATTTTAGTCATTAGCATGAGTTATAGCTCTATCGATGTCTGTTATAACGTTTATTCATTATCTATCCCCATCAATAGCTTTCATTATTAATATCTCTCCTAGAGTGCCACATCAGCGCACAGATCATGCGCACAATTCCTGCGCACATATTTTCGCTCCGTGAGCGAAAGGCTTTCGCATTAACAGAAGCATTAATATCTAATGCCTACTCACCAGAGTGGCTCAGCTGTCAAAGCGTTCGGCGGGATCAAATTCTGGTGGCGGCGGGCGCATTTTGTGAGGCACAAAATGAAGAGGACGAGAGGTGGTGAAGACGTTTATTAAAAATAGTTACATGGAGAGGACGGAAGCGCGTTGTACGATGTCAGCCCAGGCTGAACAGTCCTAAATGGCAAAAATTAATATACAGTCATCGGCTCCGGTCATATGATTAAGGTGCTGCATCGTCACGTCGAAATTTATACGGTGAACATTCGTTAATTCGAATTCGCTTCATTTGAAGCTTCGTTCGCTCGAGATCGTTTCCAATATGCATTCGGTCTCGTTAGAAAGTTCTCATATCAGATATCGACTAATAGCAGCCGAAGAGGAATCGGTAATAAGTTAAGTTAGAAAAACTGGTCCGAGACAATTAAGACCGCCTACACGTCAGAATTCGAAATCATTATGTTGCTTTAGATTACGTTAGATTTCAAAGTGCGGAATGGCGCTTAGATACGCTTGTTAGCGTACGTGACCCCCGCTTTTTTTCCACTCCCGCCCTAACGTCCCCGTTTAACGGTAGCTACTTTTAGAATTTTCGTGTCCTAGCAATAAGGATCCGCTCAGGTATTGTCTCTAAAATAATAATAACATTAATATGGAATATGCCAACAATTGGGTTCCTATCTTGCCGCGGCAGGAACAGATCAGCATCTTAGCCGCTGAATCTATCTATATGTCATCCGTTCCTTCTGGTCTTGTAGCCAATCGGAAGAGCACGTTAAACACGTTAAATATACTTGTTCCACCGTAACTCGTCGTCCGCATGTCTTTTCGAGGCATGTACAAATATGCGTGGAAAAACGTAAAAGCAGACATTTATTCACATATCGAGCAGTGAAAGAACATTAGCAAGTTTTGAAATATAACTTTGCACCATGTTGCGCTGCTTGTCATATCGGCTGGTTCAGTTCCGCGCACGCGAACGATGATGCAGCGAGAACTTCAGACTAGTGGCGACATCTGGTTTCTACTATCAAAACTATTTTTATCAAAAAACCGCGGCATTCTTAGATCTCGGCGCAGTAGAATTATCGCTCCGAATGAACAAAATACAATGAATTTATCGCTCAAGGATGTTGCTACAGAGTAGACGAGGTCAAAAGAAACCTCGACGTGCCATTTACGATATTTTAATGTACTTTTCTCAAAAAGTCAGTAAAAGCGGCGAGTTCATCCGAAGCAAGACGTCGTGATTCGAAGCGCGCCTCGGCACACTAGCCAATATATTCTAGGCACTATAGTATCAGAGACGGCCCGCGCTCGCAGACGGTATAAAAACAGAGGAAACGCCATCTTCGATCGGAGGCCACGAGAATGGCTCGAGGAATTGAGACGCTTAAGAAACGATCCACGCGGTCCGGAAGTACAAGCTTCATGACGTGCCAATTGCGTTCGAACACACACTTCAAATTTGGCCAATTACGCAAAAACTCCCAAGTTTTTCCCGCGGCAGCCAGCTTCCGGTTGCAGGCTTCTGCGCTCTAGCCACAATATCCCTAGACACAATTGACATCCCGTTGCCTCAGCCCTCTTCCTCAATCCCAGGCTCCCTCTCCCTATGCTCCCTGAATGTGGGAGCAGAATGTCCCGCATAGCCAACAGTGCGGAAGCTGACGACACCAATGGCGGAAGACTCAGGAACGAGCTATTAAAAGCTAACGCTATATGAAAATTACCATACATAATGAGCGATTTCCATGTCAAGGTATACGCAAGAAGTAAGCTGGAGATTAGGCAGTGGGGGAATATGACGCAAACTCTGAGAAAGCACGGATAGTTATTAGCAGCGTTCAGTGAACGCTGACAAGCACAGTTGCATTTGCCTGTGTTACGTTTACAATGCGGACCACACATGTGCAGACGCGTTTGTGCAGAGATATGTGTCTGTGTACCTTGGTATTTTTCTGCAACAGGGCGTAGTGGGCGTGCATACGCATGTGTGCAGAGCGCTTCTTTGTTCCTGGGTGCGGTGTTTGTGTAATGACACCCCGTGTGTGCGCAAGACGTGCCGCGCGCGTTTCATGCCTACGCGAGACCAGTGCCAGTCATTGTGCGCGGGGTCTCCTGTATAATCCAGACCACTTCAAGTAATTAATCGCATTAAGACGTCATCGCCATCCATTCGCACCTTAACTCTCCTTTTACTGCACCTTTCCCTGGTATAAAGTACCAGGCAAGGGTCACCTTACCACCGGCGATACCTCTCACCATTCCTGTCATTAAAATAGTTTCGCTCTCACTGCGAATACCTTCTTCTGCACTCGCAAGAGCCGGAAGTGAACATGGAAAATATAAGAAACTAGAAAGAAGAAGGACAACAAATTTTCAGCTGTAAAAAGTTAAGTAGTGGGATTCAGGAATCAGGACCTTGTAGTAGGTTAAATATTAGACTTTAACCGAGATCGACAGCCTCAGCGTTTAGGTAACGAATGTGAGTTCAGAGGTTACGATTAAGTGGTGCGTTAAACAAGAAGGCAGGGTAGTCACACAGGATACCCATAAGCTCTCTAAGGACACCAAAGATCTGATTAAAGCATAAAAGCCTCCATCCCAGCGGACAGACTAGAACTCTCAGCGCCATCAACGTTAACGCGTGTAAGATAATAGACATACAGACAGAACTAAGCACAGAACCAAGGTAGCCAGAGATAATACAAGAGAGTTAAAGTAGCCAAAGAGTTCCACATAAATCTCCACAACAGTCGAAGTATCCTGGATAAAAATTAGAGATGTTGTGCAGAACAATCGGACATTCAGCCTTTAACAAATGAAGTACCGAAATCCTTTCAAGCAAAGAAAATGGGAGAAAAAACCTGGCGAGGATCAGGTAACAGCCTATTTGTTGAAGGACGCGTCGGGGTGATTGCGCCAGAGAAATTGGCCAACCTGTACACGCATTGCCGTCAAGACTCAATGCATGCCAGAATCTAGCAAGAGCGCCAACATTGTCTTAAGGAGGCAGCTAGAGACACCAACTTTTCGCTGTGCGTTATGTGTGTCGAATGATGCAGCACAAACCTTGGGCGCATTGTCGGTACTACGTTGGTCCTACATAGGGGCGGATATTACCAACACTGGGCCCAAGATTTGTACTGCATCCTTACTAAACATTATTTGCGAAAATGATTGTGAAAAAAAAAAAAAAACAAGAAATTTAGAACTGAATATTCTCCCAAGCAGTTTCGGTTTCGGCTTCAAGTGTGGAACGATGGTTGTAATGCTATAGTAATGCCTTTGACGTACTAAGGTCACGTGATTCCTACAAAGACTGCCGTATGATCGCTATTTCGTTAATGTCAATTCACGCCAGTTCCTATGCAATCCTGCCCAAAAGTTAAAAGAACAAAGAAATGAATGAGCAGTGATTATATCGCAGTTTTTGCAGGTCTCATCTGACCTTGCACGTCAATGACGTTACAGCCGTAGTTCGGGGGCTGATACCGAAGCCGGAACTGTAAAAAAAAAAAAAAGAGAAAAAAAAAAGTTATAAATTTTTAGGTGGTCTAGGCTAATTCCGCATCGTGATTAATTTACACTGCTGTTTGCGCACTGTTTCAAAGTTAAAAAAAAAAAAGAATTCTCATAAAATATTTTGGTGCATCTACTCTTTTCATCTGTATGAAAGCACACATAAAGACTTCAAAAAAAATAGACAAAAATCATAGACCGATCGGCTTATTCTTCGTTACCGAAAAATATTTATTGAGATATAATGACTAATAAAATCAGAACCTACAGTTCACTCATACTAAGGAGCAGGCAGCCTTTCGCTGAGGCTACTCGACAATATACCATATTCACATACTATCAACCAAGTAATACACACATGCGCAGATTGTTAAGAAAGCATATGCGTTGCATTCATACGTTATCAGAAAAAGTTTGACTAAGTCGTAACCTAAGCAGTCGATCATGAAGGCAGTACGCATTCAAGGGTTCCGTATGCAAATATATACTTGAGTGTTAGATATATCGCGTACACAGCTGCCGTGATCCTTCATAAAGGAAGTAATAAAATCATAAGAAAAATTGGGCCAGACAGTAAGACACGACCTCACTAGTGCTAGCACACGCGTTTTTACATGAGACATTAGGAGTCCTGGGTTTGGAATAGCTGGGCATGCGATTGAAGGAAGATATCTTTGTCATTTGCGATTGGCTAATGACGCATGCCTTGTCAAGTAACTCGGGCGACGAATATTGCACACGTACAAACACTGGCTAGTTAAAAACTAAACTTGTCTTCGAATCTCTTAAAGCAATAGTAGTGTATACGATAGGTAGTGAGACGCTAGAAGTGGTAAAGGTGCACGCGTCTATTCATAGCAGGTATATAGTGACAGCAGTTCAGAACCACGACAATGGAATAACTAGGAGAATAGCGCATTTGGAATGTACAACCGCCCAATCTTTTAAGTGGCGTGCGCGATGGCTTCCTTTTCTGTGCTCCTGCGTATTAGGCCAGATAAAGCTTGCCGTTAGATCAAGATTCAGCAAGGGCTTGGTGAGCCTTTGCTTATATAGCTGGACATTTAGCAGGTTAATTCCTCTGTAGCGCTCAGAATCACCGAAAATGCGGCCTGTCATGGACGCCAGTTAGAGATTTAGGCGGCTGTACTCTCAGAACATAAATGACAGCTTACCAATATCCCTCAAAGATCAGTATATCACAGCCGTATCTCACAGATATCCACCTATGGTGCGCAAACGTAGAGGCTGACAGGAAGGTCTCAACTGCGAACAACGCAGCGATCTACGAAATGAAAATGATAGGCGCTAACGTCAAGAGACAGGAAGCGTATCGGAAAATGGTGAACGAACAAACACGGCTTAACGACATTCCAGTCGAAACCAAGAAAAAAAAAATACGACTTGGGCAGGGCATGTAAATGATTTTCCCCAGAGCTATTGTTGGTCACCGGCTGGTCTTAAATGAGTCATAAAAGCCACATCATTTTGTCGCCAACGAAGAAAAGTGTTTTCAGAAACTGGAGGTTGTGCACCACAAGTTTGAAGCACGTGACTATGACACTTCAGAGCCCGCGAGAAATACAGTCTTGCGCTGACAGGCGAAAGCCAATTTAGAAGACACCTGGCCCTTGGTGTGCGCAATGCGCCTGTGAGCGGACACAAGAGTGCATTGTCAGGGACGCGATTTGTATAAGACAATAACTTCACATTTTCTCACACAATCTCACTCAATTCACATAACAAATCACATACAATTCGTATATAATTGCATAAGGTATCATAGTTTCTCGTACATTATCATAAATTATGTACGATATTTTATGATAATGATGTGCACCGTATGAGAGTCTATGCGATTAGATGAGATTTTATGAGGTTTTTGCCCGGTAGAACTTTTGGTTTTTCAGTAGGGCGCTTGCATGCGATGCTAGGGAGGAATATTTCTACAGTGTCTAAAATCATACCACTCCAACAAAAGAACAGGACGTAAGTCTGAATCGCCCACTGAAACAGCTCTCCAGGCTCGTGGAGCAAGGCAACCTGATCCGAGCGGAGCGCCGAATGGAAATCGCACAAGCACTGTCGCCATAGAAACGCGATGCCAAAACAATCATGCACGGGAGTCAAGTAAACCCTTTCTTCGAACTGTCCTCGTGAACTGCACCGGAGTCGTCAGTCAATGCTGAGCGATATTCATTCTTTCATGGCTGCGATTTACGAGCCTGACCACTCGAAAGTATTTTCCCAAAGCGACAGTAAATTTCGGGGTTACTCGAAGGGGTTTGGTGTGTGCAGTTCCAAAGCGAGAACGAAAAGATGCGTACATTTTGTAAACGGAGTGAATCTCGATGCCATAATTACCGTATTTACTCTCTTCTATGCACCCCCCCCCCTTACCCTTTTTTTCATGATCGCGATGCCAAAACAGGGAGGAGGAGTGGGGAGGTTGCTTAGAATAAAAAAATCTAAAACGCATGCCCCCCTTTTCTGTCTCTTTTCGCGGCGACATCTCGATGGGACGGGCGCAAGAAATAGCAGTTTATTTGGCAAACAAACTTGGCAAACCTCTTCTGCAAACGCGATGGCAGTTCGCTTAAACTTCGAGTCATAGGCAGCCCTCTAGAAATTCGTTTCGATTTCAATTACGGCTTTCAAACAGCCAACACCAAACCAAGCAACGAGCGCCCGCGATAACCGTGAAACCTGCCTAGCGTAGCTGATACCAGACTCATGCGATGACATGCTGATAGAGTTATCGGGGTCGCTTTCGGCCTGTTTTCTGCGTTTTACGATGTCGTCTATCATGTATATTGTCTGAACACAGCGATACAAAAAGCCACACATGAGATTATGCCACAAATGCCGCGCCACCTCTGGACTTAGACATCTTCGGCTAGACGACAGAGTGAGCAAGCCCGCTGGGCGGTCCTAAATACGTGGTCTCTCTTGAAAAAAAAAAAAAAAAAAAAAAACAGAGAGAGAGAGAGAGAGAGAGAGGTTTGGCTTGGTTTGCGGGGTTTAACGTCCCGAAGCGACTTAGCTAAACTATGAGACACGCCATAGTGGAAGGATCCGGGATTTTCGACCACCTGGGGTTCTTTATTTGTGCACTGACCTCGCACAGCACATGGGCCCCTTGCTTGTCGCCTCCAACGAAAAGCAGCTGCCGTGGGTGGGATTCGATCCCGCATCCTTGGGAACTATATAGTCGAGCGTCATAACCACTGCGCCACCCCGGCGGGGCAGAGAGAAAGAGAGAGCGGAATGTCTGGAGCCTGTTTTCATTTGATTGTTGCCCCGGAATAAAGAATTCGCTTAAAACGATGTCTATATCATTGTTTTTAAGAATGTTGCCACCTGCTTGGTCTTTTTCAAACAGTATTTGTAAATAAAAAAGAAATAAATAAATTTGCGTTGAAACTCACAAAACTATATATTTTGCGAAAATAGGGGGAGGGGGGGTGGTAGGATCACGAATATATTGTATTAATACAATATATTCGTGATCCTACCACCCCCCCCTCCCCGTTACGTTATGGTGCGTTCAAAAAATATGTGAATAATTATTCACATATTTTTTGAACGCACCATAACGTAAAATCGCGATTACTTAAATTGGTAACTGGTTTTAAAAACCTATTTTAAGCCGAGATATTCCACAGTTCTTGAGCAAGAAATTGTCGGAATAATGAATGCAAGGACTGCGGGACCGTTTTTACTATTTCCACACGGTTAAATTTCTTTTTACGACGTAAGCACACACTAAATTGCATTTTGTTTATTTCTACGGACAGACTAAGATGATGGCGTTAAAGCATAAACACGTGATTTTGCAGTTCCTTTATGAAAGGATTCTGGTGGCGAGCAATCTACACTCTGTACCGGTGCGCTTGCTTGCCATTCTCGCACTTACTTCTCTGTCCTCTCCACGATCGGTTGTGTGTTGCGCGCTGCTAGAATATTGCAGCGCATATTAGATGCATAGTTACCAAGTTATTGATTTCTTCCGAAAAATATGTATTCTCAAGCAAGGAGGTTTCCTGCAAGTGAATTTCACTCCAAATATTTTGATCATTTTATTCTCTTTTCCTAGCTTCGATGCACCTATCCTCCATTTTTTTTTTTTTCCGTGGTGAAAGTCGGTGAGTCGTTGAAAAAAAGAAAAATACGTCACTTAATCCACCTCTGTTACAAGCTGCGTTACAGCGAAATCCTCAGTTCCAGGGTAATTTAGTTTCAAGGCATCGCCTACTTTGGCGCCATCCATGCATGGATGAGCCAGAAACATGCCGCGCTTATAGTGTCCTGCGCAACTACGTAAGAATGATAACCAGTTTTCCCGCGGCACCGGTGCAGGACGGGAGGTGGAATGCACGGTTATGCCCCAAAAAAAAGCAGAGGGTGCACGCCACGCTTAGCGGATGAGCTTCTGGCACACTGAGCAAAGGATGCGAACACACGTGCAAACAAATGCGTCCGCGTGCAAATACCAGGCTACCACGTAATAATTATTATACTGTCACAGTTGTCAACGGTATAGTTTTTTGCTATGTCTTAATGGCTTATTTCCAGGGATGTGGACGTATTCTATATTCACAAACATCTAACCAACGTAAGCATACAGGAACGTGAGAAGACGTTCAAATCTCGACTGTCCATCCACGTTTAAGACTTTTCGGCCTAATTTTTGGGCTGGGTTAAGACAGTTTCGAACACGGGTCAACTCATTTATCGGATTGGGCAAAGTCAATTTGAGACTGGGCAGCCAAATTTTAGCCGGAGGTTAAGTCCACTTTGGGGCTGGGCAATGTTGCTTTTGGACGCCGGTTGGTTGGTTGGTTGGTTGGTTGGTTGGTTGGTTGGTTGGTTGGTTGGTTGGTTGGTTGGTTGGTTCATAGGAAGGGAAAGGCGCAGTATCTGTCACACTTGCTCTGTGGACACCTGAACCGCGCCGTAAGGGAAGGGATGAAGGTGGGAGTGAAGGTGGATAGAGAGAAAGGGAGGCCGTAGTGGAGGGCTGCGGAGTAATTTCGACCACCTGGGGATCTTTAACGTGCGCTGACATCGCACAGCACACGGACGCCACTTCGTTTCGCCTCCATCGAAACGCAGCCGCCGAGGCCGGGATTCGATCCCGGGAACTCCGGCACAGTAGTCGGGCGTCTTACCACTGCACCACCCCGGCGGGGTTTTGGACGCCGGTCAAATCAATTTTCAGATGCAACTGTTATACACTTTCCTCTTGAGTGGTATTGGTAAGCTGCTAGTCATAATGTTTGAGTAGCTTGGTCCAAATGCGCTCCATCCCAATCTTATTCTTCTAGTTATTTCTTTTCGTTACTACCTGTCGTCCTAAGTGGACATATTCGCCTTCATCCACGTTGACAACCGACCTGATCACCAAACCCTTAAAATGTGGTTGACCCGCAATTCGAAAATTGATTTGACCGGCGTCCAATTGGGTAATGGCAATTTGGGTAATGGCAATTTTGGGCGCGGGTCAACCACATTTTAAGGGTTTGGTGATCAGGTCGGTTGTCAACGTGGATGAAGGCGAATATGTCCACTTAGGACGACAGGTAGTAACGAAAAGAAATAACTAGAAGAATAAGATTGGGATGGAGCGCATTTGGACCAAGCTACTCAAACATTATGACTAGCAGCTTACCAATACCACTCAAGAGGAAAGTGTATAACAGTTGCATCTTACCGGTACACGCGTATACGAGGGTGAAACATGGAGGCTAACCAAGAGGGTTCTACTTAAGTTGAGGGCAACCCAGATGGCTATGGAACGAATATGGCACGTACGTTAAGAGATAGGAAACGCGCAGAGTGGGTCAGAGAAATAACTCAAGTTACGGAGATTATAGTTCAAATTAAGAAGAAGAAATGGACATGGCCAGGACATGTAGTGCGAAGAGAGGATAGCCGGTGGTCTATAAGAGACCAATTGGGTTCCAAGGAAAAGCAAGCGTAGCAGGGGACGGCAGAAAATTAGGTTGGTGGATAAGGTTAAGAATTTCACAGGGGTCGAATGGATGGAGCTAGCACAGCAGCGGGTTAATTGGAGGAAAATGGGAGAGGCCTTCATCATGCAGCGGGTATAGTTCGGCTGGTGATGAAGATGAAGTCGATTCTCGAACTCGACCAATCTAATTTCGGGAATGGGTCATGCCCATTTTAGGAGTAGGCGAAGGCAGTGTCGGGAATGCCAAGCCAATTGTCACTCGAGCCCAAGTAAACTTATAAACGCTCAAATAGGGCCAAAGACATTTCCACGAAAAATTTCCCCGGACCATAACACGTCCTAGACATGTCCAATGTACTATCCAAGTGCTGCCGTTATTACCATGCAAGGACCATTCCCAAAACAGGTTCGCTCGGCCCATTGCCATATATCTACCAGAGCGCTTACTGCGCCTGAATGAGGCCTCATTTTCTTTGGGGGAAAATCGTCTAAATCCTCGAGTGTAGGCAAGAAGTACTTTCCGCGCTTCTAGAAACATTAGATATTAGAGTAAACGAAGGGACGCGGTATTATCGAGGTCCTCTAGAATAAGAAGGCGTAGTTGCTCCAGCTCTGTATTGAAATAAATACGAGCTAAAGCTAGCTGGCGAGGCAAAGTAGAAATAACATCTTTGAGAGAATCCGTATCCCGTTAATTACTGTCCACGACTGCACAGATGTCACTGGTGATTCTGCTTCCAGCCCGGGAGTAATCAGCAATTGTTCAAGGGTACTTTAGAATAGCGGAAACCAAGCAGACTTTGAAGGAGCTGCTGACGGTGACTGATAATGTGATGGCATATCAAGGAGGAAATGAACCCTTTCATCCGCCATTTTCGTTAAGTTCACTACACCTATCGAAAAAAAAAAAAAAAAAACTGGCCCAGAACTATCAAAGTGCGCGTAAAAAAAGCTAATTTCGTTCCCCGTGAACGTGAAATATTCACTGCTGATTTTATCCACATATCATCACCGTTCGTTGCGTTGCCACTGTAGGAAGAACGAAAGAAAATGAATTGGCCTGCCACTGGCACTGTAGCTGAGCTACATCCGCTGCCTCGTGCGGACAGAAGAGAGAAAATAGAGAAGAAAGAAAATGAAGAGGGAGAGAAAGAGGCGCGTCGCATCAATCGTCCGTCTGCCACCGAAACGGCGGCGGGTGCAATGACGACTTACAACAGGTACAACCACCGATGGGGATGGGGCTGGGACAGGTGGGTCGCTGCCGCTTGCGGCGGGGGCTAGCCTGCCACAGAATATTTATCTGTTGTAGGCCGTCATTGCACCCGCCCCCATTTCGGTGGTGGACGACGGCTGTTGTTGCGGCGCGCCTCTTTCTCTCCCTCTTCCTTTTCTTTCTTTTCTATTTTCTCTTCTGTCTGTGGTAAGACGCCCGACTACTGTGCCGGAGTACCCGGGTTCGAACCCGACCTCGGCGGCTGCGTTTCGATGGAGGCGAAACGAAGAGGCGTCGTGTGCTGTGCGATGTCAGCGCACGTTAAAGATCCCCAGGTGGTCGAAATTACTCCGTAGCCCTCCACTACGGCTCCTCTTTCTCTCTTTCCACTTTCACTTCCATCTTCCTCCCTTTCCTTACGGCGCGGTTGCGGTGTGCACAGAAATCAAGTGAGACAGTTACCGTGCCTTTCCCTTCCTATAATTAAATCAGTTTTTTTCTCTTCTGTCTGCACGAGGCAGCGGAGGTGGCTCAGCTACGGAGCCAGTAGCAGGCCCGTGCATTTTCTTTTCCTTCTTCCTACAGCAACAACAACAACAACAACCACCGATGGCCCGGTGGCAGGCGATTCGTTTGATTCGTTGATTCGTTTATAGGAAGGGAAAGGCACGGTAACTGTCTCACTTGTTTTCTGTGGGCACCTCAACCGCACCGTAAGGGAAGGCAGGAAGGTGGGAGTGAAAGTGGAAAGAGAGAAAGAGGAGCCGTAGTGCAGGGCTAGGGCGTAATTTCGACCACCTGGGGATCTTTAACGTGCGCTGACATCACACAGCGCACGGACGCCTCTTCGTTTCGCCTCCATCGAAACGCAGCCGCCGAGGTCGGGTTCGAACCCGGGTACTCCGGCACAGTAGTCGGGCGTCTTACCACAGACAGAAGAGAAAATAGAAAAGAAAGAAAAGGAAGAGGGAGAGAAAGAGGCGCGCCGCAACAGCACCCTCATTTCCCCTTGATTGATCTGCTTGTAGCTTAGGGGGGTCTCGGTTCTGGCAGTGTTGAAGCCATAGGTAGCGTAAGAGGGTTCTAGCACAGCTTTCGCCCTCGCTCTTGATCACGTTCTACGTGACGCTGGCGGTAACAAAGGACGTCCCACGTCCGCCGCTATGGCTGAGGGTGGCGCTGGTGAACACTCTCAAGGTTCGTATACAGACAACATAAATACCCAAGAAAGTAGCAGGGGGGACAGCGGCCGATGTAGCTCAGTTGGAAGAGCACCGGACGCGTTATTCGGAGGTCGTGGGTTCGGATCCCACCATCGGCACGTTGTTTTTTCTTCTACTTTGTGTCTAATTATCTTTCCCCTAAACAGATTTCATTACTAATTTCTGTGATTATCCAAGTAAACATTAAAAAAAAAGACAAAGTACCATCCCCAACACTTTCCTCGGCCTCGCCGACTGCTGGCTTCTTTCCTTCATATATATATATATATATATATATATATATATATATATGTTTGCCTTACACTTAAAAGTCATTTTTAAGTGTCTTGGTTTATTACATTGCAAACTCTATGTTGTAAGTGCGTTTATGCTGTAGATTGCTTCGTTTTGTACAATTTTATCTGCTTGCTTCTTTGCTACGTATAGTGCCCTACCTGCTTGGACCTAACCACAGTCCGCAGTATGTCTGTAAATAAATAAAATAATAAATAATACGGATAGTAGAGTAACAGGCAGAGTGCTTCAACAGTTCCCTTTTTAAGTAAATGCGTTAACTATCTGTGATGTTCATTTTAGGAGATTAGGGAGGAGGGGGGGGGGGGGGGGGGCATGTTGGAGCTCGTCCTCAGTATAGTTTAGCCGCAAAAACAAATTTTTCTAAAAAAAAAAATGTAGCGCGCGTTACAAGGCCCACAAATGTGCCCCTGATATGCAGCTTCACAGAATAGCACAGCGCCTGTGACGTATATCACTCCGCCCAGAGAGTTCGTCACTCCGCTGGCATCACCTGAGAGCCACGGGCGCAGGGCGGTTCGTTGTCTATTCCGTTTCGATGGCGGCCATGCTCGAGTCAAGTGCCGAAGGCCGCGAACCATAGCGGCGGTCGGCCTGTGCGTATAGGGTTACCGCTCGCTATACGAGTGCACCACGTACCCTGCTGCCCTGTACTTTGCCCAACTTTGGAAACTATGGCACAATTAGATAATTCAATCCACTCAAATGTCTCAAACTAGAGCTCGGTGTACACGCTGAATGCAGTTCATAAAAGGAAACACCGCATAATGCATCGAAATGATCCCTTTCGCAAAGTTTGGATCTTGTTAAATTCAAATCTTTGTCAGCTACTGGGCAAGTTGGAAGTAGCTCATATTGTGACCAGCGCAAAAGAGACAAAGGACCGAGGAAACAGAAGACAAGGGCGACACAGCGGCCGTCCCGTCTTCTCTTTCAGCGCTCGTGTCGTCTTCTCTTTCGTCGGTCCTTTGTCTTATTTGCGCAAGTCCGAAATATAAAAACTTTATATTTTAATTTGAGCCCTTTAAAACAGATTTCCAGCCGCCATATTTCCCCCCGAAACTTTAGGCAACGTCTGAAATGCATACACAACTTTGCATGTACTAATAGCGTTTGCGTAAGCACAAATACCGCGAAATTTGAGCCAACATTGCATAATCGAGAACAATTGTGCTTGTCTATGTCTGCATGCCCTCATGAATAAAAACCCCCTCATGGGTGCCTATTCGGGAGACTAAATAGCGACAAAGCAAGGAAAAATAAATAAATAGTAGATTATAAGATTATTATATTACGGGCAGCAGGCAGATATTATTTATTGCCTACACCAAGATGGAAGTAAAACCTTGCAGAGGCAAAACCTGCGTTTAGCGGACTTTGTTCGAGAAGAACAAAAGAAATAGATGTTCAAGCCAAGCTATACAGTCTTCGTAAGCACTCTTTCCCAAGTCGCGGGCTTCTCATTATGTAAAAAAAAAGCTAGGGAAAACCGGGAAGGCACTTTTATTCTAATAATCCTAGTTTGGTCACAACACGTGGCGCCCTCTGCGGAGTGCTCGCAAAATCGTCTGCTACCCAGAAAAAAAAAAAAAAAATTGAAAAATAGACGCAATCAGGCTAATAAGCTTGTTGAAAATACACTCGTGACGACAGACCCATTATACATGTTCGCCTTGCTAAGTGGTTGCAAAAACGAGATTGTATGGCAGATGGCACTTTTTCTTTTCGCACACATCTGTTTCCTCGCAAAAGCAAAGGAAACGTTCACTTTGTGCGCTTCTTGTCATATTGTTCTCCTGCGCTGTGTTTATGGGAGCTAAACTTCAAAGGGTTATGCTTGCAGCGTCGTATAAACACCTGCTCCCACAACACGAACGCGTCTCAAGAATATCGGTGCATGAAGTGTAAAAGGTGTCATCTTCTGATCCCTTACAGAATTCGTATGAACAAGTTTCCTTTTAATTCATGCGTTTCTTCGCGCCAGATCAAAAACCAGCAATCATTTCGTTTACATAGTAAGTGATATTAAGCACGTGTCACCCACGATTAAATCGCATTTCAGGCATAAATTGCGAAGCGTTCGCGTAGATTAATTTTGAAAGCTGAAAAATAAATGCCACGAGCTCCGCAGCACAGAATGCTGTGTTCTACTAGCTGTACTGTACTCAAGATATCCGTTCACTCTAAATAGTACATAATACTCCTTTCGTTTTCTTTTTGTTTTTTTTTTTTTTTGTTTTTTCGATGAACGCATATGACTAGAGGCGAAAGAACAGCGCAAAAAAAAAAAAAAAAAGAAACGAGGCCAAAGGAATACACGCCAGCACAGGACGGGCGCTGAATTCCTTCATCCGTGTATTTTGTGTATTCCTTCGTCCTCATTTCCTCGCGCTGCTCTTTCGCCACTTAGCCATGCACCAACTTGCCCAGGAAAAAGTCTTGATTCAATATTGTTACGATGAAATAGCAAAGGGGTGTTTATTTACAGTGATATGGTAGTGGGATAAGGTGAAGCCTACTAGCCCCAGGCACCAACGCTTCGTCTTCTTCTTCTGCCTCACCATCACCATCCCTCATCGTCGTCATTAGCGTGACAATATAATTCGTCTAAATTCCTACGGAGGCGCCAAAAATGCCTTCTGATTCAGAAAAAGCGCCTTTGGCGTAAATATATACCGTATTTTCCGGAGCATAGCTCGCGTTTCCTAGCTTGGATTTTTGTCGATGCGACCTATGTACGACGAGAAATGACGCGCCAACGCAGACACTTTTTGCCGTTCCAATAACTATGTTCTAAAAGGAAATCCGCGCTCCACCACCGTGATCCGCTTCCGCGGAAACACAGCGGCGCCTGCACGTGTGCGTTCTCCTTGGAACTATCTGCGCACGCGCAGTTAGCTCGTGCCATTCTCGTTAGCAGAAAGCGCATCGCGCTATGTTAAAACGGTATTTAAGCTGTCATCCTATGCATGGGTAGAACCGCATAACTTCGCCTCGGATCACGTAATCTCTTGAGGCCGCGTGGCTTCAAGCGCATACGTCGCGCGTTTTCTAGCTCCACATGACGCCGCTTGCGAGAAAGAAGCTACGGAGCAAAAGTGGGGTAGCGGGTTTTCGAAGACATACTTTGTACAGGGAACAGCGATAGGATGGAGTTGCCCTCAGTGTCCCTTTTAAATTGGCTTCTGCACCTCGTGCACACGCCAAACAGGGCTCGAGCGCGTTTTTTTTTTTTAAAGGCAACGCAGCGAACTCCAAACCCGACGGCGGGTTGGGCTCGCCTGCCACCAGCGGTTGTACTTGTTGTAAGCCGTCATTGCACCCGCCACCGCTTCGGTAGTGGACGACGGCTGTTGCGATGCGCGTCTTTTTCTCTCCATCTTCTTTTTCTTGCTTTCTTCTCTATTTTCTCCTCTGTCCGCACGTGGCAGCGGAGGTGGCTCAGCTACAGAGCCAGTAGCAGGCCCGTGCATTTTATTTTCCTTCTTCCTATAGTGGCACCAATAGCAACAAATCCGACGCTCACTGACATCGCATTACTATGCCGTTTTGCCACTTCGGCCGAGCAAGGATGCGAAGTTTTTGAATGCGCGCATTTTCAGCAGCCCAGCCAATTCTGGAACATCATTCGATGTTCGCCGCTGTATATATACACCAGAGAACGATAGAAGAATTCTCAAAAAAGATATTCTTTTTTTTTTCATTTTTTTTTTTGCTGGGGTAGAAACAGAGGTGTAGAATTACAAGGCAAGCCCGATAACTTCGGTAACTCTTATTTTGCCGCCATGTATGGCAGGTTTTGTCGGAGCAACCACATTACTGTGCAGCAGTGCTTTCAGCGAAC